>NW_027108945.1:473141-480912 GCF_000696795.3 Halyomorpha halys
TTTATTTTAAATTATACTCAATTGGGTCTATATATATAACTTCACCACACATATTTATAATATATTAATTTTACTAATTGAATATATTAAGTTTATTACATTTCAATTTTCATCTAACATATGAGTTAAATTAATATTGGAGTTCTTTTCTTTTATACAATTTTTACTTAACCATTTGGACATTATCAATACAATTATTTTTCTCAGCCGTCATAGGTAAAAATATTTTTACTCTTCAGTTATACAGTTAAAAAAAAATTAATGCGTTCAAGCCTTTGTACGTAGGTTATTTCATGTATCGAATAAAGACAAAAATAAATATCATACTCTTATTTATTTTTATTAAAGAATTTATTAATTTAGACTTCAACCGTTAGCCTGACATTATAAATCCTATATATTTTTTAAGAATATCAAGTAGTGTTAGAATATTGGAACTAATTCAATGAAATATCATTTTCACTTTCAAATTTGGTTTAGTGATTTATATTTAAAACGTTCTCTTATTTCCCATAGACTTAAAACTTTCTGTTAGTATTTAAATAAAAACATATATCTATATATTAATTACTATTACTTGAACTCAACCAATATTTTTTTTATCTTTAATTTTTTTTCAAAACATTAAAAAGAAAAATACTACAGAACTATGCAGATTGAAAAGTAATACTTTTTTTATGTAATGTTGAAATAAAAAGGTAAGTAATCGAATAAAACTGTTTTAACTTTCATGGTTGATCTTCAGTAAATTGGGTTAAAAAATGATTTTAATAGTCAAGTGTTCATATTTTATTAAAAAATTATACCTTTTATAAACTATAAAAGAATTTTATATAAATATTTTATATAAACTAAAGAAGAAGAATACAACTACTATTCTTGGATAACAATGATACAATTTTTGGAATTTTAATTTGATATTTGTTGGGTCATAAGAGTAACTTGATTTATGTTTTGAGGTTGTTTTAGATTTATTTATTACTAACGTATCCAGTTCTTATCCAGCCTAATTAAATGGAATGATGTATTATTTTTTTGTATTTTAATTTTTTTTGACCTCGCAGAAAATCAGAAAACAATATGAAAAAAATATTGTTAGAATTTTATGTTCTGTAATAATCAGTCATCCGTCATCATAAATCAGGCGTTTCTTAATTAAGGCTACATTCTGACATGACAGCTATATTGGTCTCCTCGGTCAGTCAATGAGATTCAAATCATGATGGCTGATTCTTAAAGAAAATTTAATTCTAAAACGGATTTTTTTTTACTTATTTAGTTATTTTTTCGATTTTTCACACTATTTACGTAAAAAAACAATGGGTGATCCAAGAAACCGCATTTCCTTATGGGAACTGACCTATTGTTGAAAATCTAAAACTAGATACCACAGGCCCCCATGTTATGGTACGCTAGATATAATTGGGTATACTATACAATGAATTTCTTTTCCAAGGGGTCGGGTTCACCGTTTTACTTAATATAATAAACAGGTAGCATACTGGGTATTTATCATGTACATAAAATTAGATTTATTACATCTATTTACATATGAGATATATTTGATAAATGACAGAGCTTGAACAGGCTGACATGATCATAATTCCTATTGTTATAAAGTTGCGAACACTGGTAAAATTATTCTACTGCCACTTGAATTACAGTCTAGGACTAGCACTGAACTGGTGTGTGCAATGGGCTTCGGATTTCTGTGTTCTTCCTCATCGCCCTGGCTCAGCTGGAGCTGGTCGACGGCTTGTGGTCTCCTCTAGTCCTCTCCTGAACTGCTACTCCTGTGACTCCTCTGGTAGATCTCACCCTCGGTGCTGCAGCTTTGGAACAGTCTGTTCGTTCTGGCAACTCTTCTAGTTCTGTAGTCTAGGCCTTCTCACTCGTGAATGATCCTCTTCATCATCCCTCTTGATAGTTCTATTTCCTCCCCCCTACTTTCTATCCAGCTATTTTTTGACTAGCAGTATCTTAGTAAAGAACTAATTCGGGCTTCCTAGGAATTTTTGAACCGGTTCTTTACTGGTACCAAATTCTTTGATCCTACCCGCTTCTTGCCAACAATGATCATTCCCAATTGCAACATTGCCTATCTTATGAAATATCTTATCTGTTCTTACTAAATACAAACCAGAGACCCCCGTGCTTTTCCCTGGACGAAGTCTAGGTAAGTGCCGCCACACCTCTGGTTTGATCCCTTAGGGGAGAAAATACTTGTCTTTGAACTGCTGTCAGCGAGGAGTCTCCAAATTATTACTGAAAATGACTATTTTTTACTATTTGTGATATACATTTAATTTAAATAAATTTCTATTCACTCCTGTATTGTCAATTACATCGCATTAACTAGCCACATTTTTTAACGTTTCCAAACGGGTTTTAGAATTAGGATTTTAGATGAAACAACCTAATAGAAACAATTCCATACTTATCTCGTGAAACAAAAAAAGTTGACCTTGATGTGTTGGTATTTAAGCTACCCCAAACCACCCCTAGCACAAGCGTTGAACATCTTATGGATTGTTACGGAGCATTTTTTTTTTTTTTTAAGTTCATTTATTTGATTCTTCTTGAATAATGATTTTAATCACCCATATAATAATAACATTATTAATCCATCAATCACATATCCCTTCGACGTACTTTCTACCTTTGTATGAGTTAAACCTATCTATAAATAGGTATAGTGATTTTATATTAGGGATTCTATTATAAAATTTTATATGAAATACACTAACCGCTATTTAGTAGATTTTTTCATTGGGTTTTTAATTATTTGTTTAGGTATGAGCGGTATGGGGAAGACTGGGTACCATTCCCTTACAAGTACAATATCGGAATCACTTAGGTCGACGAAAACAGGTAGGTCATTAAAGTACTACTAAATTACAATTAGAATTTAATTAATAAAATGTAATATATCAAGAAAATATAAAAAAATTGGTCTTATTTGGTTTTCTTCAGAATACGTGAAAAATATATTTATTCCTTAAAAAAAAAAAAATATTTACGCCAAAGCTCTAGTAGACTGTTGTAAAATACTAATCGGCAAATATTAATATTTTGATTTTCAAATGAAGATTTTTGAATGAATTGTTTTGTATAGTTAGGTGTCGGTGAGCAATGCGAACAATAACCAAATGAATCACTTTTTGAAACAAACAATAACAATTGATTAATATTCAAATCTCTTGCCCAAGTGATCATAGTTTGAGCAAATTTGTTTTTTAACAAGTTAATATCTAAAAAAAATCCAAAGTTTCGTACAAATTATCACAAAAATTTACTATATTTTATATAGTAGGATCAAGAAATATTTGTTTACTCTATGTTATAATTTATGACATAAATTTCCAATACAGACCAGAATCGTTTTGATACACTTTATTATATTCATCGAATTTTTTTTTTTTGATTCAAGAATATGAGTCTATAGTTTGCTCTAGAAGCAAAATTTGATGGAACTTATTGTAATAATGATAATTTATTGTTTAACTGTAATTCGATATACTTGAAGATTAAATTGGCCAGAGATGCGTTTACATTTATTTGTACTCTTTACTGTAGTAACCACAATACTTTTTCTTTGACGAATTTTTTTTTATTGTTTCGAGAGCATAAAAGAAGTAGAATTCGCGCAAACAAGGAATGAATATCTTCAAATTGATGCCAAAAAACACTGCTTACATAAATTTTTTTTTAGTTATTGTCCCTAAAGACCTGAAACATTAATTAATATTTAATGTCAGACAATTTTCATTAAATTCCTAGGTTCATAAAAATGTAAAGAAACACTAAAAACAAAATTTAATATATATTTCGATTTCAAAGAACATTATTTGATGATAAGGTGTAATATTATGGTAACGATGTAATCCCTTAGAGATTACGTGGTCATCTTAAATTAACTAATCACCTATACTTATGAACTTGATTGATGTTCACTCCTTCATTTGTGATATAATTATTTACATTCAGGTCAAATAGAAAACGTGGAAATATAAAGATTCTTTCATACGTACGATCTATCTAATTTATTTATGAACACAAGTTGATACTATTTTCTATCCTCAGGGTTACTGAGTGCTCTCTCTTGAAAGGGCTGTCAAATTTAATGATTTAATAAAAGGCTGGCCGATTTCTTAAATAATCATAAATACAGATACCTGAGGCTTTTAATTTTCCTTAATATCCTGATAATTTTAAATTTATTCGTTTACAAACCACAATAACTTTGTAACAACAATAAATTTTCATATTTTCTAAAATTATTCTTTCAGTTTCAATTTAATTAATTTTAAATTCATTTATTATCATTAACATTATCTTATTAAGATATACTTTTGTTTCTTAAAAAGGAATGTTTGAAATGGGAGAAAATAACGATAATTTTCATATGTTCAGGTTGTGAATTAACTTCTAATATAAATTTCGGTTATTTTTGTTTATATTTTTGGCTTCCAGTTTTTTGCCTCACATCTAGGAATCTAATTAACAAGTATTACAATTTACAAACTATATTCTTTTCTACTTATTATTCAATTATATTGTTAAAGTTTTTATATTATTTTTCAACTTTGTCAACGCGTCATATTTTTTATTAATCCATATTATTATAAAAATATTTTCTCGTATAAATAATATTCAATTCATTGAATCTTTATTAAAGAAAGTATCCTGATACGTGTATAGACATATTTCACCATCTCATATCCTTTGTCCAAAAATGCTTCCTTCTCTATTTATCTCGCTCCCCCCCCCCTTCTCTTAATTTTAAATAGTTTATTCTTGTTATATTTTTTACATAAATTAATAAGCTCTCACAACTTAATTTTAAATATATATTTAAATTGCTGATTATGTTTGCATAATTATTATTAATGTATTTCGGACATCGGAATATTTTCTTTTGCTTTTATCATTCTTATTTTATCACACTTTTCCTCCGCATTATCTTTATTGTTTTCATCGATTTCTTATTATAATTTATTTAATGGTACTTCCGCTCAACTATTGTTTATTCTCTTCATTTGATCATGCGTTTTGGTGATTTACATTTAAATTGTTCTCTCTTAAAATCAATGCAAGTAAAATATTAAAATATATACTCTTTTTGCCAGATTTTAAATATGTTCATGTGCGTAATTAACCCTATAAAGTATACTACTTTAAAAATTGTTCATAGAAACAGTTTTTGGTCGTAGTAGTACTATCTTATGTTTATGCTATTCCATTTATTTGGAAGACACTGTGGGACAGTGTCATGACAATATGTTGATCGTAAACACCATCTGTAGGTAAAATAATCATTACTCTTCATGGTTAAAAACCTCAAAACCAAAAACCAGTCTTAAGTTCAAAAATAATCAAAGGACGACAATATATCCTAAATATGTTTTATGGTAAATCAAAATAATCGGGGGTAAAGTACATTATACTGTTGATGAGATGGACTGCCACTGTATGTACTGTCAATGGCCAGACCTAGTATTATAGTATTACTTCAACATTAAATGCTGGCACAAAGTCTAATTTTTAGTGTCACTATTGCAGTGCCTGTAAAGGTTCAATACTGTCTAAACGGATTTTAATGTTTTTTTTTTCGTTTTTGCCCCTTCCATTGCTTTTCCACTTTACAGCACTGCATGTGGAAACTGTTTTTTCTTCATTTTTTTTAATTGGCAAATATTACAATATACAATATTTAATGGTACTCGTTGTAATAATAGAATAGATGAATCCAATCATATTATGTTATTGTATTTTTCCATTCTAGGCAGCACGTGATTTAGCACAATAAATACCGTATACAGTTTGTTATATTTTCTTATATATTTTTACTGAAAATATCACTATTTACCTACTCACTTCTTATATTATGATGTAGTTGGAATCAATTTATAAACCAACTGAAATTTACATATGTTTCATTTAAATTACATATTTCAACTCACTAGTTTCTAAACTTCCTTCCTCTGCCATTCCTGACAATCCTCTAAAGCGCCTGAAAAGAAGATGGCCTCGAGACCTTTTAATGTAGAAATGTTACTAGAGCTGCCAATAGATAGTTTTTCTACAAGTCTATATCATACCATTATAATCTAACATCAAATTTTGTTTGATTTATTTTATTTTATGATTTATTATTTTACTTTATTTGTCAAAACAACAATATTTACACTTCAACATAGAAAAAAACATTCATAATTATTATTAACTGAAATATTTTTGTTTAGACAACGAAAAAAACACCTAGTTCATCATTGTTAATTATTACTAATTGATCATATGGCAAGAGGTTTCAAATGGGTTTGCCACTAAAACAAATGTAAAATAATGAAACATTAAATGAATTATAAATAAAAATAGATTTAAAAGAAATATACTAGGGAAATAAAAATGTTGATAATGATTTCGACAATGGCAAACCCATTTTAATCAGTCTCTTTGCTAACGTCGACTAGTGGCGCTGAAGAAGTTGATCAAATAATAGGGGTATCATGATCTTTAGTTTAACATGTTAAAGCGTGTTAAATGGAGAAATATTTCCTTTTTTTGCCATGTTAAAACGATATAACATGTAACATGGCTGAGAGTCTGTTACTAGGTCTGTTAAATGGAGAATGACGTCACGAAACAGACCAGCTTGTCACTGTTTTATTTGTTGTTGTGTTAGGTTACTTACTCGTAGTTTGTATTTTGTTTTGTTTTTTCTTTTGTCTTGTGTTTTAGATTTTTTAAAAAATACAGTTAGTAGCTAAGCCTTTACACCTCTACTTTTCACTTATTTTAGTCTCAAGTTTAATCCAAACTTAGAAGTATAAAAAAACATGAAGTTTTTGGCAGGAAAGGTTACTAAATAAGTTGCTCAGAAAATCCTCTAGGAGCTCTTATGCATTTAACATGAATTTAAATAGGGCTGCTCACAATCCTATACTTATAACATTTAAGATGGTAAAACATTTTACATTTAACACAATATCATGAATACCCCTAATAATAATCTTGCCACCACAGTGTCAATAATTTTTTTTTTAGTTTACTTATTTTTCTAATATTTGTAATTTTTGATATTTATTAACATACATAAAATGAAGAACTTGAATAAGGAAGGGTAATCATAATAAAGGCTTTACGAATCGGAAGGTTCCGAGGATTTCGATTTCACCAATCGCATCTAGGTAAATTCTCCTAGTGACGTCCATTCAAACCCAGATTTTGACGCGATCCTCCTGCCTAAGCTTCCGGTGTTTACCCGCCGGTTCTTTCATTATTAACATTTTAGGGATTCGTTCGTTACAAAGCTTACAAACCTTATAAGCTTATTCACCGCAATGCAACATGAATAGAAAGATTATTAGTTAACCGCATGGTATGAATGGATGTCTTGGGTGATGATCAAGAAATGTACGAAGATATTAGAAAAACTATTCATTAATCGAAGTTGCACCCAACTTTGCAGAGCTTCATCAGGGTTGAAATCTGGAGGTTAAATGAAGTCCTAGAAGTTCCCACTTCTTGTCCTGGTTTGTCATAAACACAGGTTTCACCATTCTTGAAGTGCAAGAAATATCAGTTGGGAAGAACCTTCATGAAACCGAGTTCTGAGTCCCGATATGACGTAATTTTAGTTGTTAAAATTAAAAAATGCACGAGTTTTCAACTGTCATATCTGTATGAATTATTTTACCCACCAAAAAAAAATGTTATATCTGATAATGAGCAGATTGAGTCTTGGAATGTATAATTAAATAATTGT
This sequence comes from Halyomorpha halys, assembly GCF_000696795.3. NCBI lineage: Eukaryota > Metazoa > Arthropoda > Insecta > Hemiptera > Pentatomidae > Halyomorpha > Halyomorpha halys. Next base: position 480,910 of record NW_027108945.1, read on the forward strand.
ATA
>NW_027108945.1:481111-485956 GCF_000696795.3 Halyomorpha halys
TATTTTTAATAACATGAAAATACAAGCCCTACTTATTGCATTTATCCAAGTTTTACTGTTGTTGTTGATGAGGATTATAAGGATAAACAAACATATTTCTGGAGGGGAGGAATTCACCCCAAGAGCACCTCCGAAAGAAGGGTTGCCAGGAGGGTGGGCCACCCCCAACTAGTTGTTATCTAGCGATATTTTGTTATTCATAGCGTTGGGGAGCGGTCGCCGGTTGAGTTATTAGCAATAAACAGAGATTAGGGAGGCGGTACCCAATGCTACAAATCACTGCTTCTTATGTGCAACTACACTGAGTGTAAGTGTATTGTTAGGAATAATGTCGGAGTATAGTAAGTCCTTTTTACTTTAGATTGTTATTAGCATGAAAATGGATTTCAGAACAGCTTTTTAAAAATATACAAATAAAACATAAGCTTGGTGTTATCATGTTGCACCAAATGATATAGCAATTTGAATTCAAAGCAGTTAATTATATGGATATAGATATCTTTATTATTAAGGAGTACATAAAAATATATATATATATATATATATTTTTTTATCACTTTTCAGTGGGGAGGGAAATCATGTAAAACTTTACAAACCCCTTATTTCTTTGCTAAATGACCCTTCAAAATACAAAATACATACATAAACATAAGACCTACAGTTGTAGCAAAAGTTTTTATTCAGTTTTCAAATATTTTTACTTATAAAATAATAGTTACTTTATAAATGCATTACTAAATTGATTTCTAACTTATTAGGAATTAAAAGTCGTAAATTTTGATTGATCCATCCAGCTATCGCCTTTTCTGCATATTAAGTATATTCTTCATGTTATTTACCTGGCCTGAAAATATCATTGTTTACCTATGACCTATGACAGAACTTATGCCAATATGTTTACACTAGTCGGTATTGGAGAAATTTGAACTTATTCATCCAGAATTATTTTCGTGTTTCAGATGAATCATATTCGAACACCAAATACAATAAAACCCGAGTCCTAGTACAAATACAACTGACCGAGTGATTGCGGTTTCTCGATTTATTGTGGAAAGCTTTCTAAGATTGCTCATTACATAAATAAAGTACAGAATTTAGTATCGCCTGTCTGAGGAAGCCTTAAAACTGTAAATGAAATAATTAATAGTGAATTTTTATTTAAAATAAATCTTTGGATTATATTAAGCTGAAGTAAATAACGATTAATGACAGGGATTTTGCTTTTGTTCATTCAGGTATTATATCACCGGCATATTTTCTTTAGTCTTATTAAATAATAATTGGAGTGAAATATTACTTCAATTAATTTACCTGGCCCAAAATGTTTACTATAACAATAAAATCAATTCTTCTGCTGGGTTTGGAAGTTAATATTTTTTAGTTACACAAACAGGAATTGGACCAACTAAAGAATAAATGAATACAATATTCTGATTCTTTTCAACTAATTAATTTTTTCTGAAAGACATTAGTCACCTAAAATTCTGCAAAGGTGACTTTAGGAGCAGTTGGTATTGCATAATGTCACCCACTTCCACCCTGACTGAACAGAAAACGTATGAATAGAAGAAGTCCATTCTTCCTTCCAGAAGGAGGAACTCACCTGTCTGGGAACAAAAAAATTCCTTCAACATCCTCTTTTTTTCCCTGGCTATCAAGCTGACAGTGACATTGTCATCTCTCGTCCCCGACTGCATTTATCATTCATCTCTTTTGTTTTTTCCTTTTTTTTTTTTAATCGGTCCCACTCCATTGTCTTTTTGAATATTCCACTGCAAACGATCTGTTATGAAATGAAACGAACGATTTCGGTACTTTTTTTTCACTGAAAACTGACCTTTGCATTGCTGATAAAAGTTTTTCGTTATTTTTTTAATTAACTAAGGGTTGCGTTGGCACAGCTATATTGGATTTCTCGCAGTATAAAATAGATATCGTAAAATAAAAGTTTTATATGTATTTTTTCCCTATTTTACATTTATTCTCATGAAAATAATAATCAATATGTTATTTTACTTTAAATCGAATATACATTGGCAATATATATGCAGGTCAATAATTAGAATCTTGAAACGATTAAAGTAAAACATTATAATTTATTAGAAATTCCTCTTAAAACGTTTTAATTTAATTGGACGATAGATATATAGATACCCTCTCCTCCCTTGTTTTAGAATTTTTTTTTTAACTAGTTTGAGTTTTTTTTTAAGCCCTGCCTCATTGTACTTGAACAGCTTAAGAGGAATCACCTTTTAATAATTATCGCTTCATAGGCTTTGTTTTTTTAGATAGAGTAATCAATTAATCAGTGAGTGAGTGATTATCTGTTTTTTGAGTGATTGTGTTAGGATTTGATTTAGATTTTGGTTTTATTTAGTAAAGGATTAAATTCCTTATTGAATGAGTTACTATAATTTTTCTTCTAATTCTAGGAATGATTTCTTTCGAACCACTCCCATTATATTCCATTTTTTTAAACCCAGAGCCTTAAACAACTAAAAAAGATGGCCCTACCTTAATAATTTCAGCTTCTTGAATATTACAGTTTTTGATCAAGTGTTAGTGAGTGAGCTGTGTTTGTCTAGTCTTTCGAATATTAGGCTGAAGATAAATCTGGTATCCATGGAAACCTACACACAATATTTATAGAATAAAATTGATCCAAACTCTAAACGTTTCTGTTCTAATTAAGGTTTCTTTAGATTTTTATGGTGATTTCATCAATATTATTATATTATTTTGAATATTCTGGAATAAAAATATGTTTTAGAGCATTTGGAACATTGTTCGACTTTTCATTTACTTCTTTAAAATCTCTTGAACGGGTTAATCAATTATCCGACTAGTTAGAGGTATGCTATAAAATAAAATGAGAAAGATAATTTTACATCTTTTCATTCATCTTCCCAGTTGTGAACTTTGTGCAACAAGCATTTTGTGAACGTTTGAATCGGTATTCGTTGTTCATAAGATTTTCAACCTAATGGTGTATGGTAGACTGCATAGGAAAAAGTTGGAAAATTTCTTACTTTTCATTCGTCATTTGGAAATAATTGGAATGAAAGTAAAGAGGAGGGAAGAGATCTAGAAGTGGGAAGATGAAATTATTATGAAGACACAGTTCGAGAGCGAAGGTAGACCGAAGGAGAGAATCAACAGTTCTTGAGTTGCAGTAACGAGGCTGAGACGCAGTAGAGGACATCAAAAGACTTGGACCAGCTAAGGCAGGGTGAGAGAGTTAGAGATACTGAAGCTGAAGCCCGTCCCAACACACTTTAGATTAGTCATAATGATAATATCATCTTGTAATTTTTAATGGAAAATGAATTAGAAATAGGGTCATAGAATAATTATAGTATTCCCCAGTATTCTCAATTTCATATCAGTGTTAATTATGATATGTCGGCCTGTGCTTATATCAATTATATCTCATGTTTAAGTACCTGTAATAAATTTAATGTTATTCCGACTTTATTTTATGGTTTAGAGACCTTGCATGTCACATGATTATCATAGTAGTAAAATTTTTGAACACGATACCTTCGGAAAAGATATTCAATTCTCAAGTATACCCAATTACATCAAGCACACCATAGCAGAGGGGTCTGTGGTATCTAGTTTTTGATTGAAATAGATATATAGATACTAGATTTCAAAGGGAATATATTTAGATAAGGTACCGATATAAATAGATAAAAAAAAAATACATAAACGGCTAATAAATGTGGTATCTGGAACTCCAACCCATTTTTGAACCGCGGCTAACGAGAAATGTACCAGTATTTTGAACCGCATAAAACCGTTAATTCGTTAGCGAGAATACTGATGAATAGTTTGAAAATGTTTTTTATCTTGGCAATTTTATTTGCATTTATAAAACAAATACAATAATGAAGTGAACACTTCTCATTTATGAACATAGATTGAGGGGGACAGCACCCCATGATACTTCTCAACTTTCAAATAAACTATATTTTTAGGTAAGGAGGTCTCTCATTCAAATCCCTTTGAACCTTCGCCAAGTTAGATCAGGAATGTCATTGGTCGAGATAATCCAAACAATATAACTTTCCGTTTTTCGTCGAGATAATCCAGTCAACTTAACTTGTTTTTTACGCCAATTTTTACTACTTATAACTTACAGCGCACTATCGCTAAAGCCTTTGCGCATTCTTCAATGATAGGAACAGCAGTGAAGTTTATTTGTTAATCTGAAGCTACACTCATGTCCAGTCTTGCCCAATATATATTGGGAAATATTTGCCCACAAGGTATGCCTCGAAATTGTCATTACCAATAATATACATGCCACACTACTGATTTTTGACAATATTGAAACTTGAATTAATAAAAAACATTAAGGAAAAATTTTTGGACCACATACAGCTCACATAACTAATATATAACCATATAATAATCGAGGTTTGTCATATATGTGTATTACATTTCTGCAGCATTTTCGTCTTTTCAATTGGCCTTTTTTTTCTCGACCCTACAATAAAAAACGAATCCCACTAAAAAAAAAAAAAGGAACCATAATAAAATTTTTATAACAAATAATTATGTCATATATTATTGCATGGAAATAATTGAGGAGGTTCGTATCAAAAGTAAATATATCGATTTTAGAAAAGTAAATTTGTTGTATTATTAAAAACTAAAATTCGACTTTAAAAATATATTTTGTTTATTTTATATTTAAATGTATGTGCTACGAATCTATGTTTGCTTAAAACAATCAACTGACCTAAATGAGATGCTATCATCATAGTTTTTAAATGGTAACTTTTCAAAAATGAGTATTTTAACTTTCAATAGAAAAATCCACAATTATATTTTACTATA
>NW_027108945.1:486011-521168 GCF_000696795.3 Halyomorpha halys
TACGTAATAAACAACGTAATAAAAACCAAATTAGATGGAAAGATAGAAGTCTAAAGATAGCAGGAATTGTAATTAATTTATTTCTCATAGGATGTTCAGATCAAAAATAAGACAAATTAGTTCCTTGATTTTTAAAGAATTTCTGTTCCTATAGCTTTATCTATTTATAGAAGGAAATAATAAATAAATTTAAAAGTAATTTTATTTTTATTTTAGTGAAAACAAAAACTCACAATGTTTATGAGTTTAGCCCTACATTTTCATTATAGTACCATATTTTTAATTATTTTATATAATTTTAAATTTCATAGTTTGTTTCATTGGCTTAAAAGATCGCCAAGGAAACAAACAATAAAAGATCCAATATAAATAGATTAGTAATCACGATTTTCAATTTAACGCACAGAAATAATTATTATAGTAAATAATTAAATAAACTTGACAAAAATAAAGTGGAATTGATAAGATTTTGTGATAGTACACTAGGATCTATGCGAAAACAGGAACCAGCAAACACACATAGCGCGTTCCCCATCAGAGCTTGTGTCAATCGCCTTCCGATTGTCTGGCTGCATTGTTCGCATTCACAATTGTAGTCGACACCTTCTACAGACTTGTGCTGGAACTTTCCCAAATACAAAGAGATGCAGTGATGATATCAACACCTGCAAGAACAATATCTACAAAACATGTTACTATTAGAAAATTGGAACCAATAAGACCTCTCTGATGCTTATCATAATGAAGAGTTCCAGTTTACAACAACGGTGTATTATATTTAATATTCTGTTAGTTCAAAAAGTGTATACTTAAAAAATAACTCTAAAAACGTAATAAAAACCAAATGAGATGGAAAGATAGAAGTCTAAAGATAGCTGGAATTGTAATTAATTTATTTCTCATAGGATGTTCAGATCAAAAATAAGACAAATTAGTTTCTTGATTTTACAGAATTTCTGTTCCCATAGCTTTATCTATTTAGAAGGAAATAGTTGATAAATTTAAAAGTAACTTTATTTTTATTTTAGTGAAAACAAAAACTAACAATGTTTATGAGTTTAGCCCTACATTTTCATAATAGTACCATATTTTAAATTATTTTATATAATTTATTAATTATCTATGTTGGATAATAAAAAATATCGAAACCAACACATTCACTTACTTTTATATAGTGATTTTTTATTACATGATTTTAGATCCCATGGGCGAATTGACAGATTATCAAAAGAACTAACGCACCCAAATATTTTACCAATTTATAAAGAATAAATGAATTAAGAACTGAAACTAAAACCAATTTATCCCAATAATAATTTTTTTTTTAATAATTGTATTTTTAAAATATTCCGCAATAATCTTTTAATTCACAATAAATATACACAGCAGACGCTCAAATCCGTAGTTCAACACACATGTGGGAACATTCAAACTCTGCTTATTACAATTTATCACTTTTCCCAAACATTAAGGATTCTATAGCTCTCAGATGACTTGCGACCTCTGGCCGTTTTTCCTAAATGACCATTATTATTTGTAGGCCAATGGTTCGAGATTAGCCAAAGGACTGCGAACTAAGGACGAAAGACTGTTTAGAGGAACAATGGCGATGAGTAATCTAGCAAGGAGAGCGGGTGAGGATAATTGGCACGCGTGCCGTTCCGGAACCTGCGACACCGAGCCGTCATTAGCCGTCCCACCGCTTCCTCTCTTCTCCCATTGGCCATAAATAACGAGTCCTTACAGTGAGGGTGGGGGGATATTTTATTGTGTAGGCAGTGGAGATACTGTAGTGGGGAGGGGCCCTACCGATTTATCTGATCCGCTCCGCCCTAGGGGTAATCCGGATAACTGCTTTCGGATAATACTCTCCAGTATATCCTTTAAAAGAATTTAGATTTTCCATGACAAATAATCACTTTAGGAAAACGGGTTTTTTAGATTTCCGTACGCAATTATGTTTGAATATGATGACAATATTAAATGATAATTTGTTATCTAAGAGGAAGAAATTTCTAAAACACAGTAATCATGTGTTTCATCGATAATCAAAGATTGCCTGTAAAAGTTGGTCCTAAACAATAAAGACTGCTTTATTTATAACATTGCTTCATTGTACTCATACAACATTTATTTTTGATTGGAAAAGATGGTCGGGAGTTGCGGTCAGCAAAATACAACATAAATAAACAAAAAATATTTATTTATGCCGACGTTTCGACCTGATTTTCAAGTATTCATCAGGGCTATAAAAACAAAAGACAACAACCATCATTTAGAGAGAAAAAAAATTATTTATGTGAATATAAATAATAATGTAATTGACCTACTACTGTCTTGTCCATAGTTTGTAATCAACTAATTTATATTTTCATTCCATTATTGTCTATATTTCCTATTTTTAGTCTATTATTTATTTTATTTTATATATTTGTATTTATTTATTTTTATTATTATTATTTTATTTAAATATATAGTTTTATTTTAGTTCATTTTATTTTTATTTATATAATAATTGTTTTCTCTCTAAATAATGGTTGTTGTCTTTTGTTTTTATAGCTCTGATGAAGTCCTGAAAATCAGGTCAAAACGTCGGCATAAATAATTATTTTTTGTTTATTTATGTTGTTTTTTGCTGACCGAATCCCCTTACCATCTTTTCCAATCAGTAATTTACGGTCAACTATCTACACCTCAACATATATTTTTATTCTTTCTGCATCATTTCGTCGGTTTTCCCCAGTATCATCTTTTCTGTTTCCATATTTTTTTTTTTTTTACATTTTTTATATTTGCATTCTCTTAAGAATTCATTGAGAGATGTGGTTCTTTGTATTTATATAAAGCTCTCTTAACCACCCCGCTCAAAAAAAAATAAATATATACACATATACTCTAAGGGATAGCATATTAAATGATAATGATATAAAAAATAAAATTGAAACCCGTATGACCGAAAGTAAATATAATGTTTAATGATATAGTTAATATAGGTTTTGTGTGTGATGCAACTCTGCGATAAAGCAGTATTTCTTCAAAAGGAGCGTTTACACGGTGATTATTTTCTACACCTGCATATTTTTTTGTTGTAGTAGTCTCCAAAGTGAAAAAGTGAGGCAGTGTGACTGTAGCAGCGTCTTGGACGCTGTGAACCTGTTGATAGTTGGAAAAATGCCTATGACAGTTACCGTCCAATAACCATTACTGTTGATGTGATTAAAACTTCATAAATTGAATAAATTCAATTTCAAGTTCAGAAAGAACCAATATAAAAAAATACGTGTGTTAAAAAAATTCGTTCCTTCCTTAGTCGGCATTTCAGTAAAGTGCGAAAATACACACCCCATACGAATAGATGTGGCTGTTAACGTGGCAATAGTTTCACTGCTATTAACCATACTATCAACAGTCAAGCCACCCAGATCTGATGAGGGAGTACTAGCATGACAATTAATGTTGTCTCAATGGCAATTATTAAACAGTTTGGAGCATTTAGCTGCGACTACTGCTGTTATGGCTGAAAACTGTTACCCTGTGAAGAGGCATATTTGTTGTAATTTGCTCCTTTAATTGTTGCAAATACTGTGCGGGATTTGAGAACTTATTTTACTGACTTATTTTTATTTAGTAGATTATTACATAATTTATATCTTGTTACTTCATAAAGATGGTATACCGTATGTAAAGCTAGCTATACATTTTTGACACAAAGAACCAACAACAATCGAGGTTTGATGAAATCAAACATACCTTGTTGCAGTTTAAGAGATGATTCACAGCAATATAATTTCAGATTATTTGTAAGAAATTCTGAGGCATTGCCTTGTATGATCCAGCTCATTTTGGGTTATAATAAATAATTCCAAGGGATGAAAAAAAGTACTTAGTGGTATTCAGGTGAACACCTAGAATTTGATTTATTACTTTCTTAATATTGTATATATATTTACAATAATTTTATCCAAAAGCAGTTTAGACTATCATAAAGTATTATTGTCGGATTATAAAATTACTGTACATACTATGTTCTATGCTCTCGAGAACATATGGTCCAGTAAAAACATATTAGTTAATACACACTTTCATAACATATTTTGATATATATAATTATAGAAAAAGATAAAGGAAACATAAAGTATATGCAAGTAAATATACAAAAAAAAAAGGGAATGTAAATTAAAAATAATTATAAAGTAAAATCAAGCAATAAACCCAAAATGAAAATAAAGCAACATCAATTTAGCTTACAAAACACGATAAAATATACTATTGATTGGTTCCATGACGCATATGCGAGTTCAATTTAGCCTTATTTTATTCGAATCAATTAGGATCGATTTACATGATAGAATGGTAAAAAGTTAGCTCTCTATGTATCTATGAATATTAAATTTATCTTAAATTTTTTATTTAACATACTTATCCTAATAACTACATTGTCTTAAAAGTAAAAATAATTAAAAAGTATAAAAATCGGGAAACTGGTTAATCTCTGGGATAGATCAGTTTAACATAAAAATGGTCTAGACAACTGCTCCAAAAGTTGCTTTTGAATTACAAGTCTTTAATTTTATGAAGAAATTTTTATGGATGATTTGATGTATTAAAAATACATAATAAGAATCCAAGATTTATTTAGTAATCAAATTTAAATAGAAATATAACTGAACTTTTTAGCAGTGTATTATTTATGTAAATACTAATTGATTACATGAAAATATTTATTAACTATTTTAATAATGATTAAATAAAATAATGATGTCGTGAGAGATAGTGAATAAAAAGTATTCATCCTAATTTAAATTTTATTTCATTACATCTAATAACGATGATTCGGGGCTGTCATATGATTAAATATGTCTTTTAATATCACATTTTATGTGTCCTTATTAGTCTTTAATTGTTAACAATAAACATATTGTCAATTATATAAAACATTAATAATTAAAAATTCTAACATAATTATAGATCTAAACTCTAATATGCTCCTTAGGGTTTCAGGAAGGTGTATTAGAGTTCAGATCTTACTTATGAAACTCACTCAGTAGAACATATAACATGATAAAAAAGAATAATGATGTCGTTTAAGTCCTAAGGATGGGGCAAAACCACAAAACGTCGACTTAGTTACAAAATATTTCTGAATAAAACATTTTTTATGGAAGATAAACTATACATAAATATAAATTCGTAATTGGCATTGCTTTAATATTGGTATTGCTGTTTCTATAATTTATTTATCTTGTCATTTTGTTTGTTATTGTCTGACGTTATATTATTTTAGGTGTAGAGTGAATGTTTTGAATAGTTAATGTAATACGCATGTAGAATGTACCAATAATGTAATACTGGAAATATGTTATGATAAAACTTAAAAAACATATATAGGCATAGTATGATTGGTGTTACCTGGTTTGCTTATTTATTTTACTACTAGAACGGTTTTGCTTCACGTCTTTAACATCAGAATAAAAACTAGTGTCGAAACAAACGAAAAGATACTTATATAGGCGCGTCTTGTTTAAGTCAATTATTCTTTAATGATTTAATAAACATTTTAGTTTGAATCCAATGTTAAAATCGAATCTGTGAAATAATAAAAGATAGTACAAATGATGAAGCATATTAAAATAAAGAGGATTAAAATTACTAGCTTAAATATCAATTTGAATATACAAAGAAAAACTAATTAAAAATAACCGCAAATCAATGAAATTAATAATTTCTTCGTGTTCAATTAAATATCTTCATCGTACATTGTACTTGTTATCAAATAATAAATGATTTATTTGTTATTTTACATTTGAAAATTCAATTAATACAGTATATATCCATATTTTTTTATGTTAAAATAGATCGACTTTAACATGCTTTGGAATATCTGCAGAAATGGATAAAAGCCAGGCTAATAACATGGAAGTGTAAAACTAATTTAGTTCATGACAACATGATGTGTTAACACAAAGCAGCAGTATTATGATAATATATTTAATTCCAAAGGTCAATTTAATCATTATTAAATCTGATTGAATACAATATTTATGAGGCGCTCAATTGCAGTTAATCTGCGCCAATGTATGAAAAAACTGAAATAAATTTTCGTGTAATGTAATGCTAGGACTTGTTATAACACCAAATTTTCTTAACCTTTGTTAAAAAATTAAATATTTTAAATAAGATAAAAATTTTATTTTTATTTGTTGTTTTTTTTAAATAAAAAAACTATAACTGTGATTCTCCTCAAAGTTACATTCAATAATCACAATGTATATTCGAATGCATAAATTTTTTCCTAGTAATTAGTCTGTTGAATATAAAGTGTTTCCAGATAATAAATACTAAGATAATTATCAACCATTTGTTAACCTATGACAAAAATACGTCTCTATATTTGTTTATTATTTACATTGATATCTTTAAAATTTATTACTTGGATACGATGAAAACTCCGTATACGAATATAATAATAACAAATTATATCAGGTTTTATTTATCTTCTTTTTACTGTGTTTTTAATTTTGAATCATATTTTTTTTTTTTTTTTATTTTGATTTGATAATCTTCCTTTTTTTTAATCACTCCACCTTAAGTTGTTTTTAATAAAAAAGAGATTCAATGTACTTTCTTATTACAAAAATAAGGATGCTTGTAAAGATTAGTTGACTCAATCTATAAATTAAATGCATTTTCGTCCAAATGTTAGTACAAAAAATAGTAGGCTTATAATCTTAGTTTTCATTTCTGATGTGAATGGTACTTCTTGCTCTAAATATTTTTCATATTTTCAGGCTCCATAACAGAATAAAACATATGATAGTGAAGTCCAAATGTCAACCAAACTTTTTTTTTTATTACATTTACAATGAATGCTTTTAATAGATTAAATGTGTTGTATTAAATTTCAAAATTTTATATTTAATTCAATCAAAGTTAAAAAAGGCGAATTGTATTTTAGAAATATTTAAAAACTAAATTTATGTATTTTGTTGTTGTTGTTGATTGTTGCTTAAAGGCGTAAAACCCTCTGGTAATCAACGTCTATGGGATGATAAAAGTAAAAAAAAAAAAAATAATAAAATAAATAAATAAATAAAAAATAGAAAAATAAAAAAAAATAAAATAAAATAAATAAAAAACCTAAAAATCGAAGAGGATTTATAATTTATAAAGAAGGCGATGTGCTTTTAAAAATTCAAATACTCGTGTAATTTTAGCTTCCTCATCTGCGAGAGTTTCGGATAAATTTGTGGTCAGTCCTATCCTATTTATTGTTGGCAAATAGTGAGTACACTCTTCGAAAATATGTCTAATCGTAAGAATGGACTGACAATATTTGCACGTTGGAGGTGGCAGTTTTCTGATCAGGTGAGTTTATGTATTTTTTCATATAATTTAATTATATAATTTATGTATTTTTTCCTACATGTTGTTTCATTGAAATAAAAATGGCGTATGTAGAAACATTTCCAAATGAAACTATAATCATATCAGTATGTTATTTATAATTATATAATATTTTTTCAGTAAAAATTAAGAAATGGCACCACTAATTATCTTACATTTATATCTAAACCCACTAATGCATAAATAAATAAACATATATATATGTGTGTATATATATATATATATATATATGTCATGTAATAAATACATATACATGTTTACAATAAATTTAACCTTTATGGAACAAATAAAGAAATGTTAGGAATAGTGCATGATTTACTCAACAGAATGAGCTAGCAGACATTCTTTAGGGTCGGTTCGATATTATTAGTGAATACGCTGTCAGTTCTCTCTCCCTCCGCTAGAATGCACTGAAGGGGCAATATCGTCTTTATTATATTTATGAATTTGAATATCAGAGGGTTTATTTTATCGTTTATATGTTTAAATATGTCATCGTAAATTTAAATTAACGTTTTTGTAGCTTTCATTATAAATTGTTAGTATTAAATTATTTAATAAATATTTAAATAATATGTAAATAAATGAAAATTTATATGCTGTAAGAAACAATAATAAATAAAATTTATTAAAAAAATAAGTAAATGAAAGCTTAAATAATAATTTATTCGATATTTTGTTAGGCCATGTTTGATAATTGTAATGTTCTTTAATAATACTTATTGTTCGTTCAGGAAAGTAAACAAAAATAATTTTTGCTCCTCTATACATGTTTTAAATTCATATCTCCTATAAATGACTCAATTTTTGTAGTTCTAGTAATTTTCATCTTCTAGCCACCTCATGTTCAAAATGGTTTTTTTTCAAGTTCCCTGACATGTTTGTCACTTTTCTACAATTTATATATTTTTGGGGGGTTTTTAATGGTGTTAAAAATTAGATAAAAGTTCTTTTATCGTGTACTACATTTAATTGTAGACATATTTGCGACGCTGCTATAGTGCGCTATAAACATAGTCCAAAGTTTAAAGTTTTACCTAGGGTGTTGATTAAAAATAATGATTGAAATGTTTCTTAGCTTTTTTGGAATCCTAAATCCATATTTCATCCATAACCTCATTAGGCACCGGCTTCTACGAATAATAATACATTGTACTATCTTGGCAATGTATAATCAAATATTTCATTTAGAAATGTAATTAGAGAAAACATTGTAAGAGAGAACCTGTTGTCTGGTATATATCGTAGACTATTATGTTATTTGTAAAGCTAATTTTTATAATGCAATGATGATTATGCATTAATTGTAACTGTAGAAATTATTGCATTTATCAGCCGTTAAACTAAATTCTTAATATTGTTGAATTAACGTATTCTATCTTATTTTATATTTAAGAAATGATTTTTAAAAATCCTCTCACTAGATATTTTTATCTTATATTCTATATTTTTTTATATTTCTTAGTGTTCTTTTTTAAATTTATTTTTGTGCATATTTCTATTGCATACGTTATTACATCTATATAAAAGTAGAATGTCTGTCGCTTAAGAACAAAATCTACAGAGCGGCAGTTTTTGGAATGAAATTGTATCCGGGAAAATAGCTTGGGAAAAACTTATACTGATCTACAAGTTTTCTCAAGCTTAGAGGTAAAACGGATGGGTGATTTAAAAATATAGGATTATCAAGGAAAATACGTTTACGCATATGTAAAGCAATAAGTAGAAAATCAAATTCGTTAAAAAGTATGTGATGTTTTGATCGCGAGTTTCTTAGCAGTTAGTGTACCACAATATGCAAGGCAATTTAGTTGACGTACGAACCGTTTTTTATTTTATATTTTCTTATCCTTCCATTTGCAGCCTATTGGTGAAGCATAGTTTCAACCGTATTTCGTAATGTTCGTTTTTCATTTAACGAATCCCTCATTAATCATGCCACAAATGTATGAATCAACCTTAATCTGCAGTACACCTTCTATTTCTACATTTAAATCCTGTCTCTAAATTCACACCCATCTCTCCAAGGATAATAATTTCTTTCCGACCTAAATCCAAATAAATATTTATGAACAAAAATTATGATTTTTTGAATATCTAAAGAAGAATATTTAAACTCACTAAAAATAAATATTCGATGGGCCAAATATTCCAGTAATTTATTTTAAATGTATATATACATTTAAATTTGTTTTCTGTTCGTTTTACTATCTTTATTAATATTTTTATATGTCTAGATATGATAAATAGATTTAGAGGTTTATTTATTTTATTTTTTTTTTTTTAAGACTGTTAAAATATTTTACAAAATACTGCTTTTTGTCTGTTTGTGACTTTGTTTTGTTCAGGTGCAAGTTTTTTGAAACAGGAAGTTTTTTAAACCGTCGCTAAACGTCTCACGGAAGTGAAAAAGAATCCGTTGGCATAATAATGATAATTTCCTGTTTAGTACTTTATTTAAAAAGGTATTCAGTTATTCATTGGTAGTCCAGTGAAACTTAGACAAGGTAAATTTAAAACTATTTTTATTTATTTATGTTGTTGTCAACATATTTGGTAATATTTTGGTTCGTTGAGCAAAAATTTGAGGTTTGTCAACAGATTTGTTTCCAAAAACCTTGTTTTTTTTTAATTGAAAAAATAAATAAATAAATCCAAGTTTTGCATTGTTTTTGGAGTTTCTCCAACATCTCGTAAACTACATATTTTTGGAGTAAATTTCAAAAAATTATCTACATTTTATTTCTTTACGTTTAACCTCCCAACCGCAAGAGCGCGCAAGAAAAAGACAAAAAAGTGTCAACATATCAAGTAGTTTTGCAGAAAAAAAAATATAGGTTCCTAGAACATATAAATCAAATTCAGTAAACCTCAAGTTCGTGCTCAGCATATATTGAAAGGAAGTGGACAAAAGTTATAACTACAAGAAAAATCTTTAAAAAAAGTATAGAATTCTTTTTCCCAACGATTCTAATTGTTTTTTGGAATGTTGAATGCAAATTTTAGGTTTAGCCTTTTTTGCCGCAAATTAGCGGCATTAGCCAAAATATCAAAACTCGAAAATTAAGCATTGTTGGAAGATAAGCACAAAATAAAAAAATATAATTCGACTACTAGAGTCATTTACATTGTATTTACTAATTGACAAAGTTAGTGGATTACAATTGACAATTATAATATTTAATTATGCATCTATTTATACACACTTGAAATGCAATCAGACTATATATATATTCACAGATATTAATAATTCATAAAAAATGAAAACGCTTCGCTTGCTCTTGTTAAAAAAAAAGCAAAAAAAAAAGCTTGTTCTTGTTAATGTCGATCTTCTTTCAATGTCTCCTGTAAATTTAAGAAAATCGGTATGATTCGTGAGCAATACTTCAGTGAGAATGTGTCTAACGATGAGATATTTTCCAAGTTACAAGTAAAAAAAAAACTTTATACTCTTAAAAACTTTGGGTCATCAATTGAAATAAACGATATACTAATTCAAATCATATTTTTATTTACGAGTAATATTTTAAACGTGTCAAACATTAAAAAAAGTGTTTAGTATATACATGATATTTGATTAACAAAATCATTTATTACATGCTGTGTTAATAAATGTTCGTTTACTAAAGTATTTATTAGTTGATTTTTTTTTGACAAGCTAAGACTTTTTTTAAGGCTCTTTTTGTCAATTCTGAAGTTACTTAAATCTGGTTAATTATTTATTTTATTTTGTTTTTAACATAACCCGAATATTTCCGAATATTAAAAAAATAGAGGGTGATGATTTTGAGATGTAAATTATGGTAAATCATAGAGTAAACTATTCGACAGTTACAGTCATGACAGTGGGTATAGCGTGATTGCTGATAATTAATGTTGCGCCAGTTTACTATACTACCACATTATAAAGCATATATAACTCTACAGAAACTGTCATGGTGTCACTGTATAAAAGTCACATTCGTGAGAAGTGATTTCAAGCGTTTTTAAAGAATTTTTATAGCATATAAATGCGTACTATTTTATTGATCTGAACCAAATACATGTTTTAAAAAATAGAGTTCAGATTCAAAAATGATAAGCATTATTTTATAGTGCTATAATATATAGCAGTATAATAGAATTGCTAATTTTTAAATTAAATGAACCACTGGTGACATTTGTGATAGTGAATAGAAATATTTACAATAATTTTAAGGTCAGTATTCTTCTGCCTGACTGAATATTGGGTCAATCTTCATGTGTTTGAGCTGTCAGTACATTCCAAGAGATTAAGATCGTAATAATTATGGGAGATTTGACTTTTGATTTTGAACAATTAAAGTTCAAATAATTTATTTTAAATCTAGTACATTTTTGAAAATTTATTTTCAAAATCGCTGAAAGTTAGGAAATAGTTGGATTTTTAATTTTCCAGTTTATGTAATTTTTTGTTGTCAAAAAATATAATTTTTTTTACACTTCAATTATAAGCTTATACATATATATTTTTATACACTAACTTGAAGTAATAATACTTTTCCGTTGATTCGTTTTAATTAATCGATTTAAGGTAGAGGGCCCTCAGGGTTCAGGAGGCTTTGGGGCGGACTTAAAGGGATCGAGGGGTAAAAATGTCAATGTTAATCCTCAGAAAAGAGTGAACTTAATTTCTATATGAATTTTATTTCCCTTTTTTTATGCTTTCAATGTTAAAATGTTAGCCAATACATAATAGATATTGCATATAGAATTTTATATCGTCTGTTATAAACAGCATATAAATAGTGAATTTATAATACACATTACAGTATGTGTTTCTATCATATTAAGTTGACAGTGAATTAAAAGACAAACAAAAAAAAAAGGAAGAGAATAGTTAAACTCAGGACAGCCTTATATTATAAATTTTATTTTTGATTTTATAAGATAAAAAATATTTTATGAAAGAATTTGCCTTCGTTCTTGGATTTTATAGTCTAGACTTCGATGGTTGACATCTGAATCGGAACCCGAATACTCAAGACCTGGAACCTAGGTATGCTGGAGTCGATTAGTAGTTGGTGTGGTCCGATGTAATTATGAAAGGGTAGGATCGATTTTCCAAGAGCGGCATACGTTAGCCCGTCTCCCGCCCCCGCCTAAATTACTCCAGTGCCGTATTGATCCTGTGACGTCACTGTCTTACCTGCCCTTTCCTCTTTATCTCCCTCAGCCGCCACATCGCCTTGTCGTCATCCAGGAAGGTTCTAGCTACTCCCATCGCCCATCTTGGTGATAGGCTGCCCCTATATTTTTCTATTTTTGTTACTACACTAAAAATAAGATGTTATTCCGGAGAACGTCAAAACATATCTAATACTTATAGTTTTATTTTGCCTACATTCGTGGCCAAAATATAGTTCTTCTTCAGGGTTAGATATATAAATAAGAACAAAAATATAGATAGATACAAGGAATTGGTATAACAATGTATTCGGGGGAAAATAAAAACAAATTCAAGGATTTTAATTGGCTTTCCCAACTTAACCGCAGTTACTGGGGAGTATTTCCTGAAATTTGCCATTATCCTAAACATTTGTCGAAAACTGACCTATCTAAATAGCGTTTATACACAATTTTTATTATAATATTTTATATAAATTTACGCAGTTCACGAAATGGGCTCCAAATTTCTTAACTTCTTGGTTTTAAAAATATTGGAGATATAACACTCTCCCTACCAACCTCCTTCAGTGACGTCATTGGATAGATATAATAATGTATGCGATATATAGAAATGAGAATAATGCAATAATAGAAGTCAGATACAATGTTAACAAAAATATACCTGATGAACGTACTAAAGGTTCGGGTAAGGATGTATGTGTCAAAGGATGTATGTATGAAATCAAAAAAATTACTTACGAAAGCATTTGTAAGTACATTAGTTAATATTTGAAAAAACTGGACAATATAATTACAAACAGTCTTGAGGTTCTAAAACTATAGCGCACTTCTGGAAACATACGATCACGATGAACGGGTTCTGAAGCATGTCTCCTAGCTAATTAGTAAAAATATGTGGTATCTAAAATATTTCGAAGGTATCGTACACAAGCGGGTAATTTTTACTATTGAAACAATCTTGATTATTTTTACAAATACTGCAGCATAGAATCTTTAGAGAAGTCGTAAGCTTACCAGAACGTATTCTTATTACACATTATACAATGACATGAACGTATCATTGCACTCAAAAACACCCTCATGCCTTATCTTGTACCACCTCTGTTAACCAATAAGTCAAAAGACAGCTAGAAAGACGGTTGTCTTAACGAACTCCTAATTGGCTAATAAACTGGTGAAAGGAGTAGCAACCAGAATATGAATACATTTTATAAATATCATAATCATAATCATATTTTATTGCTCCTTTTACAAAAAAATAATTCATTGTTGGGCTATTCCATGTACAAATTCTCACAATAAGCGACAAAATGAGATAGTTTATACGAAGTATGGCTTGTTCTTAGCTAATTTTATTGAAGAAACAACTTGAACATTTTTTTGTAAATTTCACTAGAAACATTTTAGGCAGGCATTCTAGAATGTTTTGACGGGACTGAGTTAAATCTTTATGTAAAGATTAAATTTTTAACATTCTCATAACCAGATTGTGATGTGCCGAAATTGCTGCTTACGCTGTTTGACACAATCATTCTTTGTCACTTTTCCTCAGTTGAAGAAAATATTACAATATTAACCTAAATTAAACTCAACTTAAAAAACAAAAAATATCATGAGTTTTTCTAAAGATTTTATAGGAACCTGTGCAAAATACTAAAAATCACTTTTGAAAGTAGTGTTTTTAAGTAAAATACATTGTGTTCTTAGTTTTTATTTATTTTATTTTTATATTTACGTCTCTACAACCGGGTTTCTGATCTTGGCCTCTAACCGCTTGAATCGTCACGCTCTTGTGCTGCCACCATGAAGTTCCTGACTCTCAAGATGTTTTGAACATCTCCCGCCGCACGATTCGACCATCCCAATTGTCTCCTCTTTATTCCATAAATTGGCTGTGTTAGCAGCATTTAGTGCATTTCTCTATTCGCTATGCTGTCCTGCGTATTTAAAACGTCTCTACATCATTGCTCTGATATCGAGTTCTTCAAAGGCATTGTTTAGTTCCAGGTTGGTTCGTCTTCTTCATTTTTCTACTTAAGTTTGTTACCTCCGAAAATTTGGCTGACAATTTTTCTTCCAAAGATCAGAAGATCATTTTCAGTAGCCTTCGATGTCCAATATTAGGTTCCATTTAGAAGTCAAAGTTTTGTAGACTAGCAGCTTCATCGTTTTGGAGAGTACTGGGCATTTGTTTTTCAGGCCAAAGGTAGCAGCGGTTGGCTGCGATGATTCTCTTTCTAATTTCAATTTCGGGGTCATTATTCTGAATCACCACAATGGTAAATAAACTCTGAAACCTTTTCGAAAAATATGTCAAACAATAGTTACTCTCTCATTTTGTTTAGGAACCTCCTCTTCTGTCACCAAATACTTGGTTCTAGACTCATTAACCGTTTGTCCAAGTTTTCTTAATGTGCAGGTTTTGCAGCTCTTCTCACATCATGCAGACTTAAAATCGATGAATGATCCGCAAATAGTAAATCTGGCAGAGGTGGATCTTCGTTTCCTAAAAGTTGAATATCTTTTTGTCTTGAACAGGCCTACCAAGATTTTGTTGACAGATAGTTTGGATTTTAAAGTTGGGAACGCCATTTTGATATTTTGGGGGATAAGGGTAATGTAAGAGTAAAAAAAAGTGACATTATAATAAGCATATCAAAATATCACAAAACCTAGATAAAATACTAAGGAAGTTAAAGATAAATTCAAAACTCAAAGCTAATATTATAGTGGGTAATGAAAAATGATTACTCGTTATTATTATATGTTATTCATTATTCGTTTCTATGTTTTCCAATTTTAGCACCTTTTTCAATATTTCTGGATTTAACTAACTTAAATCTTCAATTCTCGTTTCAAACAAATTTTTCAAAGGCGGTATAAGACTTACGTTAAATCGGGGTTTACAGGGGTGGGTTAGCTGAGAAGGATTGCCTTCTATTATTTTTGTTGTTACGATAAATTGTTATCAGTAATTGTAATATTATCTTTTACTTCCTTAATATTTTTTTTTGTTTATATAGAATTCTCTTTATAACTCATATTTGCGCCTGTTTTATTTTACGTCATATCCACCAAGAGTATATAATATTACTGGTCTAATAGAGGGGAACACTTTAGCATTTATTACAGCTATTCCGAGCGGATAAAAGCCTTGTTGTACCCCCAACACTAGGGCTGTTCAGATCAAACAGTCTTGTTCCCTTGGCTGTGTGAGCCATCGGAGGAGAAGCTTCGTCCTATGGATTATGGAGGCCGTAATTTTCGATTGTGGGACAATCAAAGGGCGAAGTGTCTATTGTATTTTGAGGGGTGTTTAGGGCCCTCTAGTGCTTTTTAATTACTGAGCCCAGGAGGCCCTACATTAGCTATGGTACAATATCTCTTTCTTACTACAATGGCGACTCGTTAGTCCGCTTTGTCCCGCCCGCGGCCCGCACTTCACAGCCGCACGATCCTCTTCTTGAGTGTGTTCTTCGGGGGTCAGGCGTCTGCCTCCTTAGTACAGTCCGAGAGAACTCGCAGTTCCGATGGAATATTTCTAGGCCAAAATAAATACTCCCGATGGAGTAATTATTTATTTCTGTAAATAATATTAACACAACAAAGATTGAGGTTTATTAGTAGAACTAAACTTATCATTACATTATAATGGCAAGAGTTTATTATTTTATATCATTTGTTTTTTTTCGGAAGTCCGTGAATTTTGTCGTTTCCACCTCATTTACCTCCTTATTTATTAATTTATATACACACGGACACAAAATAATGCACAAAATAAAATATTATATTTTCTGCCATCTAGAGTACCCTTTTAACTAGCTGTTAAATGAACACGAGAAGGCAGGAAACATGACTCACTCTAGACATTGGTCGAACATGACTCCTTGACTCGG
This sequence comes from Halyomorpha halys, assembly GCF_000696795.3. Taxonomy (NCBI): domain Eukaryota; kingdom Metazoa; phylum Arthropoda; class Insecta; order Hemiptera; family Pentatomidae; genus Halyomorpha; species Halyomorpha halys. The sequence goes on from NW_027108945.1 coordinate 502,460, forward strand.
GTCTGATTTCCTGACATTACCCGTTTTTGTGAAGGTAGCGTGACCGTGCCTTATGCACCGAGATGGCTAATGAACGGGTCGAGAGTGAGCAAGTGCGTACTATATCTGTCAGCGATAATCTTAATACTTGAATCCAGTCATATTCTCATATGATTGTATTCTGAACTCTATAGGTTGCTGGGTAACTGTTCATCCAATTTATTATTCCGAATCCAGATAACCTTTAATTTGTTGCATTAAGGGACACAATAAAAGTATATAAAGTTTGCTAAATGACAGAGTAAATAAAATAAAAAAATATTAAAAATTGTAAAGGTCAAATTGGGGTGCCATTCATGATCAACTAACAGGTTTTTGTGAACAGTAAGTATAGTTTCAGGCGCCAGTTTTATATGCCCCGTGTTACATCGATCGGTTTCCAGACCTAAGAGTAAATTCATATCCGAATTTAGTGTTACAGCCTTGCTTGAAATCAGGAAATAGGAACCCAATTGTAATTTTATATAAAATGAAGTTTAGAAATAAATTAGGGCAGATTGAGAAACAGCTATTTATGATGAGGCAATACGAAGCACCTTGCATCATCAGATTTAGTATCGGACATGACCTTTTCCTCCCAAAAGTGACAATTAAAAACCGAAAATCCTTCCTGATGGGGAGAGATAAGGAACGCTCATTTTGAAATCTATTTCCTGTCGAACCGGAGCCAATAAAGCTCCCAGGGGTTACGAACCTTGTTCATTCTGTAATCGTATTGTCTGTAATATCCGCTCAGCAAGAGAGGCTGCTCCAGCTCTATCATAGAAGAATGTCTCCCGTAACATTATTCTTAATAACCTGTAATAATACTTCAATGATGTCATTCTATGTAATTTAATAGAATTGAAAAGTTCAAGCAATATTTTATTGTCTTAGGTAAATGTTTACAACTGTCCTCCATTGTAAAAACTGAGTGTTTTCTGAAAAGTCATTTTTAAGACAGAAATATCACTTTTATGAAAAACATTCAATTATTTAGTTTAATTTTTATGTTAAAGAGTAAATGCAATGGATTTCTTTTCTTGAGTTTACTATCTTAAAATACATCTTTTTTTCTTTAGTCAAAAAAATTTACATTACGAATTTCTTTGGCAAGTATTTGAAATGCCATAATAGCGAATCTTTTTGTTGATACCGACATGATACTGCATTTTATTTAAAAATGGCGAAATAGGTCACTATTTTATAAATGCTTGAGTATTTTTCCTCAAATAAATACAAATATTTATATTAAATGTAGATGGTAATCGGTTGTTTAAGAGATGGCGTGAGTGCTGTCCATATTGGCTCACAGGTTAACACTTCTGTTAGTACATAACCAACAGGATAATATTAAGAAATTTTCAGAGCTCATTTCATATATTTAGTACGACCAATATTATATGCAGATACTTCTCATATTATTTGTATGACAAGTTTATATTTAGATCTTATCATTAGTCATCTTTTGTGGAACAGAGGTAGGGGAGTAATGACTTAGTTTATAATCTATTTGTTATTAATGTTAAAGATAACCTGGTTTCAGGAAGGTATTTCAGATATCCTTAATTATAATTATGTTGGTAATTTCAATTATTAATATTTATATTATTGGCAATAATATATTATTGTTAACATTATAACACTAATATAGGGAACACAAAATGTAATTTTGAATGATATATTTAATCAGGTAATTATTTTTTAATTTAAAAAAGAAATTGTGATATATTTATTAATTGTTGTATACATAGGATGAATATTGAGAATTTGTTGTAGATAGATGATGATGGGGTGACAACTCCGAAACGTTGTTATAGCTTTTAATGAAATAAAATAATAATAAAATTAAAACAAGGTAGATTACTTTTCATTCACAAGATCTAATTACAAATGAAATTCATCCAGTAGAACATATAACTTTGCATGTTTATAGTATTCTCAATTTTTGTATTTATTAATAATTTTCCTACTCTACTACTCTAAATTAAGAAAAAACAAAAATTATTGTTATCACAATGTATTCAAGCCTTCTTCATTGTAAGACATTGGAGCTTATTATTTAGTCTATTCATATTTCTTATTTATCTGCATTGCTATATATTTGACTCCTATATCTAAATTTTTTTTTTTGGGCTTATGTAATTCTTATATACTATTCTAGCTAATTTCCCTCACCCCCTTTCATTATCCGGTTATTTTTAATTCTTGTTTCTTCAATGTTTCTAATATTTTTTATTAATTTTTCTGATCTACTGTAGTCGTAAGGATGGCCAACATGTTTGGGCCGTGTCGTCAGCTTAGAATTGAAATATAACTTAAGTTTTATTTTATTAAAGTAATTTTTACTAATTACTTGATAATCTACAATCCTGGGACAATACAAAGACATACATCATCTATTTTTCAGTTTAATTCCGTACAGTACATATCGACTTTTCTTTTAATCTTTATTCAAACCCGGTAATTTTTCAGTTTTTATGGAACAGGATTGTTACCCTAGTTCCCTTCTCCTATTTTCATGTTTTTCAACTATAAATTATTTCAATTCTCTAACCATAAATGTTACAGCTATTGTTATCTCATAAATACATTCTTAAAACCCATAGTTGAGAACGCAATGCTGGTTTCAAAACTGTATCCTCATTTCAAATCGTAGCCTTCATGTTACTAATACCAACTTACACGATATCTCTGATAATATCCGTGTTCGGACACGAACCCGCTGTAATTGATCCCTAATTACTTATTTAAATTCCGGAATGGCAAAGGTAAATTGCTCTAATGAGGAGAATGCAGTTCGTGCTGAGGGCTAGTAATGTATGCAATTACCAGAGTAGCACTGGGCACGGTTATTATAGGCTGTAGCTAGGAAATGTATTAGAGGATAATTAGAAGATACAGAGCGGTGTAGATAGGCTGGTATCGAACCAGGAGTCATTTGAATTGCATATCAGCTCCTGATGGTGGTTCCTTCCGAAGCCCAACTCCTTCCTTCCGAGTTAACTTTAATCCTCAGTGCCCTCTATTTAGTGTCCTGTGTTCGGGCTCTGTCAGCTAGGTTTATAGAAAATCTTGGTCAATTCGATATACCTGTAGCTGATTCTGATATTTTTTATGATTATTTCAGTAATCACATGAAACCATACAAAAACTTACATACAGCTTAACAATTTTTGAATTTTAACTATAAATATTGTCAGACAGTACCTTATATGAGTATGCTAAGGTTTACATTCCTTATCAAATTTTATTTTTTTTTATAAAAAAAATTGAATTGAATTTGTATAAACTTTAGTTTTCGATTTCCTTTTCAATGTTACTAGCATCATTACATTACATTTCTTCTGTACCTCTACATTATCACTGCCAAACGGTTTTAATAAAAAGTAATGGTCAGTAATAAAACATTTTTCCACAACTAAAATTTTGTTGTTGTAAATTTAGTACTACTGAAGAATGTATATATCCAGTATTTTATAATTGTAATTTTTATGATTTCTTTCGTTTATTTGATAATTTGAAGGTTTCTTGTGGTTTGCTATTTAACAAGTTCAGTTTTCTTCAAATAAAGTATTGTACAATTGCATAATTATATAGTAAATAAAAAAAAATTAAATATTAATAAATACATTTACTATTGATACGATTATTCCTACAATTATACATTCATTAACAAATTTAAAAATTTCATATTAGGTCCAAAAAATTAAAGTCCTTATTATTTCTATTTTTTTTTTTTTTACAGTAGTTATGAGATGTCCATTTGTAAAAAAAAACAAGTTAAAACAAATTTTTATATACGAAATCTTGAAAGTAAGTTCAAACATATCTCATGATTTTTATTAATCCCAAGTGTGTTCATCTTATAACATATATAAATAACAAAAGAAATGGTACATTAATTGATTGAAATGTTAATTTTAATGTTACTAATTATTTTTTAATGTTGCATCACTTTTAACATCTACTTTTTTTGTATCTATCCTTTTTGTAACCATCCCTCATTGCACTGGACTGTATTGGGAAAACAAATAACAACATTTATAATTAAAGTATTTTTTATTTATATCTAATTACGATGACTCCCATCTCATTAGGTTACCATGAAGTGGTTTTATTGATTTTTTTTTCGTGTCTTAGGATCCCTAAAAATGTTTTATTCATTTTTAAATTGTGGCTTGTTAAAAAAAAGGTACTATGATATTGTTGACTGTTTTAGGTTGGACTATGTTGAGATATCGGAAGTAATTATCAGTTGTATGATAATTCACAATAGTCGATTCTGAGGTAGTTAAAGTTTCTAATTTACAATGATATAGGCGGGCATCAAGCTAAGCTATCACATTATAAAATTCCAAATAGATCGTCATGTTTTATGATTAAGTACTCAAATAACGTTTTAAAAAATGTCTTTGTTTTATTGGTCCCAATGTCCCTGAAGAATAAACTTCTCGTTGCATTTAGAAAACCACATCAGTGTAACACAGAAAAAAGTTTAATTTATCAGTTCCACCATAGCTTAGGACGTAAATGTAAAGGTACACGCTTCGCTATTTACTTAATTTTTTTAAACAATGGATAAATCAGGTACTCATTTTAGAATTAAAATGATCCAGAAAGCGTCTGTGAAACTATAATTTCGTGTAGAACTCAATTATTTTATTGAAAAGAAATATTTAGTGCCGTGCGAGGTTATGAACCTACCTGCATTGAGTACAGAAAACCAGTACTGTCAGAACCAGTAGCCTTGCTCTCGTATATTTCCACAAGTTCTTTCAGTACTAATGGCGAGATTTATGATTGTTCAACTAACCTCATGTTTGAATTAGAATTAAATTTGACATATCATCCTTTATGAGCATTCTTAATTGTCGCTTTATTCAATTTAAGTACTAGCACCATATCTCATCAAAGTAAAATTGTTAAACACCTTTTCATGAGTATTATCACTAGCAAAATCACAAGAAATTCAACAATTTCATAGGAATCTACCCATTATGACAAATGATTGGTAATAAACATTAATTTTTTTTTTTAAGTTTCTGACATCAGAGCTTAGGTATTGTAGTTACTTTAATTTGTTCTTTTGTCTGTACTTAATTAATTTGTGTTAATTGATTTGTACTTTTCAAAAAAGGAATACGTTCACTAAATTGCTTCACCAGAACAACACTATAACTATACCAGCTATATCTGATCATAATTTAAGTTATTTAGTGCTATTTGTAATGAAAGTATTTTTAGTTAGTTAATTATTTTATATTTTTAAAGGTTAGAAACAAACAAACTTATCTTTTATCATGGAAGGAATGGTATCTGGTTCTGGCGAAATCGGCAACATATGGAACATTGAGGTCCTGATGGATGACTTGATTTGTGACAAAGTAAGGAGCATTAAGGATTTTTGATAGTAAGGATTGGATTCGGGAGGAATTTGATGGTTTAGTGGGTCCCCAAAGCTCCACTCCGTATGTCCAGATAGGGCTTAAAATGTCATGTAGATCAGTATTTTGTAATGGATAGGCAATTTAGACCGTTTGTCTAGTAAATATTGTAATAGTCGGACTCGACGAGCAGTTTCTTGTCTTTTTAGTCTTGTATGAGGATTCCATGTCAGTCGTTTGTCGAGATGTAGTGGTTTCAATTGAAATCTAGTTTTAAAGAAAGTTATCATTTAGAAGTAGATATTTAAAAAAAAATAAATATGCTTATATTATCGGATATATTCCATATTCCAATTTATATACTAAAATTCATTACAAAATATTAAACATTAATTAATTGATATTGCAATTGAATATTAGAGGCTTTAAATTATTAAAAGTGATCAATTCAAATTGAACCGATGAAAGAGTTATTTACATAGGAGACATTGAGTGAGTCTATAAAAACAGTGAAATCCTAAAGTGTTAGAGTACTTTCACACAGTTGTAATCACATCTTTCAAGAATCTATATTGATATAGTCTAGTTTTAAAGTAATGTTGATGCGTTCTAAGAGTAAAATACTGCAGACGAACAGAGAACACTATATATAAAGTAGAGACAGAGAGTGGGCTATAAAGAGTGTGTTAGCTAATAGTGGTTCGTTAGGGCGGTACCGGGGCTGGGAATTGATCATTAGCCGTCTCTGAGTTAAGACCCTAGGGCTTGTAGGCCTTCCCCTCACACAACTCTGGGAGAGTTCTCATAGTTCTTCTATCATCGTGTAAACTAAGATTAACATTTCATCGGATAACCAGATAATATTGTACTCTAAATTCATTATTTAAAATCATGGTATTTATCCTTATTATTATTTTATTAAAGACATACAGCTTATAGTAAACATATATATAAGTTACAGCCTTAGTCAGCTGTTATTTTGACGTCAGCTGATCGAGTAGATCTGCTTAAAGATGTATATATAGAAGTACCGAACACAATAAAAGAACAGTCTTTGAGTTTACTTCAAGCGTTTCATTTCTCACAGCTTTCTCCCCTATTATTTTTAGTTTTCACTTCAGTAAAAGATAAATTATATACATATTTCTATAGAAATGGTATATAATCTTTTAAATAACTATAATAATATAAGTTAAAATATAGGGTGTTTTTTTAAGCCCGATAGAACTTGAAATTGTAAAAAATTAAATTGTAATCAAAATTTTTTTTTTATTCGAAAGATCAATACGTGACATTAACATTTGAAAATGATTTCGGGCATATGGGCACCGCGGCTGTTCTTGACGAAGCGCATTCTGGACGTCCAATTTTGGGCCACTTTTTCGAGCACTGCTGGCCGTATTACAATTTAATTTTTTGTGTTATTTTTTACAATTTCAAGTTCTATCGGGCTTAAAAAAACACCCTATATAATATCAAAAGGGAAAAGTTCACTGGATATGGCACTGAACTTCTCATACCCGGATCCAGGATCGACTAAATGCGACTAATGCAGAATATGAAACCTGGTGGACCTTATTATCGACCCAATTAAGAGAAATTAAGAGTACAGTACATTCATGGATGATATCAACCCAAAGCTGCAGACGAAACGAAGTTATACTGACCAAACTAGGAATTGGACACACTCGACTAACCCAAGAATTCTTACACTTGACATTTGATAGTCAGCGGATCACCGTACCATTTAGCGACTTTATCAAACGATAACAGCCCTCGTATTCCTGAAATATTTGATTAGCTCAAAAAAACAAATATGTACGAATATATATATAATTGATTTGATTTATTTACATCTTTATCACATCAGTTAATATCTCTTACCGTTATCGAGTAAAAATAGATATATATATATTTTTCTTTTCATCCTCATTATTATTGTACCTCGAATTATCGTTTGTCCCCACTTCCTTGCCAAGTGTGGGGCTCAAGTCCCTTGAAGGGTCGTAATGATATAGTTCTTCTTCTTTTATATGTATATTTTGAGAACATTTGACTAAAACTATGCAAATAAAAAGTATTAGTTACACATTCCTATAATTCTAATTATAGTCGTACACTTATAATAATAAACTTGTATGTTTATTAAATATTATTTAAGAACTTAGTATATATTCTTATTAATAAAAGGGTTAATGATACAGATGCCATAAATCTGCCCAATGACGCCCGGCTAAACTTATTAGCGCCCGATGACTTTGAGTTGCCAAATTTAAGTCAGAAGCAGAATTTTACATTATAAAATTACACTGTACTTTAAGCTAAGCTGCACAAAATTCTTCAATTAATTCATTATAAGTAGTTCCAAATGAATATCTTCCTGACTTCTCCTTTTGACTGATTAAACCATACAAACAATTAATTGTAAGAAGGGAACACCGAAGATATTGGTTAATGATGATTTTAAATATAAATAACGTTTACATGAAAGTTGTTGATTTTCGTAAAATACAGTTGCTTCCGCTCCAGTATTCTTCGAGACCGATGTACCTTTCTTAGCTTCTTCAAGTAGCATTGTATTTATTATTTTGTTTTCTATGATGTTATCTTTTTGTTTTTGTCTGATGTTAGAATTAGGAATATTTAAAAGGCCGATTATATGGTAGGATTGCATCCAATAAATCCGAATGAGTTTTGTTTTCACTCAAGTAAAACAATTTTTTTATATGTGAAAAACAGACATTTTAGATGACAACATATCCCTTTTTTTCTAAGGACTATCAGGTTCGTAATAAACGAAATTTGTTTGATAAAACTTTTTTGTAGATGGCCACTTCAGTCTTTGAATAATGTAGTTAAAAATTAAAATGGATATAGTCATTTATAGTACAATTAAATTGTTGCAAGTTGTAAATTATGACTTAAATTTTTATTTCAATTTAACTTTTTATATGAGCAGATAAAAAAAAGAATGTAGTTGAGTCAAATAATTGCATTGACACTTATCTAGGTTTCTACCAAATTATTTTGGTGTCATCGAAAATATAAAAACGTTGCATGAAAAAAAAAATTGTAAGAGTTACTTGAAAATTATGTACCTAACGAAAAATAATATTTTCAATTTATTTATTTTACCCGCTGACCTATACTTGTATTTAACAATTATTTCTTAATAATTTTCTTTCTGCCTTCAAATCGATGTATAAATAAAACACAATAGTGTTTAATTAGTTATAATAATGAATAAAACATAATACATGAATTAAACACATTAATATTCATAACATCCAACATTTAATTTTATAAAATCAATAATTATTGACCTGAAGGCAGACAGGAGTATAACTTTTTTTTTTAGATTTATTTTATTTCTCTTTTTTACATAATTAAATTTCTTAGGTTAAATAAAAACTCATGTAATTTTCTATTTAGCTATAATTTATTCATTATTAATTTATAAAATAAATTATTGCTAAATGAATGAATTTATATGAAAAAGCAACAATTGATTTTTTTTTAGCGTCATACTTTTAGTCGAACGTTTTCTCAACATATACAGAAATATTTAAAAAAAGTAAATGAATAAAATTGGGGTGACGATAACAGAGTGGTAACGCGCCTGTCTGCCAAGGCAAAGGTTGCGAGTTCGAGTCCACGGCCCTACCCAGGATTTTTTCAAGCATATAATTAAACAATACTCACAGCCTCCCCTTGGGTATTTGTGAGGCCCGTTAGGTAATGGGTGGCACACACAAAAGTAGGCATGGGAGTGAAGAACCCATCCTATAAAAACCACGTCATGAAACGCGCGATATATTTCCCAAGTACATCGCGCGAGGCCTAGGACCTCCTCGGTTTGTCGCGCCAATAATAATAATAAATAAATAAAATAATATTTGCTTTTTTCCTAATGGTTTTGATAAATCATTTTTATTTTTGCAAGGTCGTTTAAAGAAAATATATATTCATAAATATGTTACAAACTTAGTAACAGCATATTGCCCTGTTGTGCTTAGCCTTTGTTGCCTTTAAACTAATACCAATTCAGACTCAATACTCTAGCTCTGATCCTCCCATGCAAACATTATTACTTCGGGCCCCTTGACATCAAAGGTATCGTAGTAGATGTGTACCTGAGGATACGCAATGAACTGTGAACTGCCTCCGGATCAGCACCGATTAGATCTGATATGAGCATGCGCTGCCTTGAGTCCCAATATTCACTTCATACTTGTAGGGTTGTAACTCAGTAGATATGTCTCAGGGACCTTTCATCACATTAATAGGAAAATTGTTAATCTTTTTTTTTTTTCGTTTATTTAAAATAACAAAAAAGTGTCTTCGCGGTTGAATCGTGGATCGACTTCAATAACCACCAGCTTCAATTAATTTTACTAAGAGAAATCTCACTGACAGTTTTATTATCAAATATGAAAGAGATAGTCGGGGGTGTCGCACTCCTATCTCCTTTATATTCAATTACGATCAGTTCTTTATATAAATATAAATAATGTAATATATGAGGAGAAGATGGTTGGGGGTGCGGTCAATGAAAACACAAATAAGTATGATTAACTTATTTTAATGTGCCAACGTTTCGGCTAGAGTTTCTAATTAATAATGTAATATAATATAAAACAAATTAATTCTATTATAAATCTACTTTTGCACATAATATTTTTGCGTGTACATATATTTTCATGTGTATATATTTATTTGTTTGTTTTTATTTTTCTCTAGGTCAGAAAAAAAAATTGTATTTTTGTATTTAAATGAAAAATAAAGAGGTAAATAAATAAATAGTATAAACGAATGAGCAATGTTGAAATTTTCTCAAGAAAATAGTTTAGTATTTTATTACTTTTTTGAAAGACATTTATACTGGGATTAAATAATCCAAACCAAGAATGAAAGAGAAATACTTCCACAAATTGTATAACAAAATACATAATATGCTGTAATTATTCTAAGCCTTCAGCCTCCCCCAGGCTGGGAATCTCTTGTGTTGGGGTGCGAGGTTTCATGGCTCTAGAGTGTAGTAATGGTAATAGAAAATCCCATTCCATTGTCATATTCCATGCCTAATTTATTATTTAAGAGAAAAAGTAATAATGACAAAGGAATAAGGAGCACTATACCATTCTAAGCTGTACTATAACTTTTGTAACATTCCAATAAGTACCAAATGTTAGATAATAATGCCGACGAAAATCTTAATTGGACCAATAATAGTGATATTACTTAAAATATGTTTGTATTGGACTTTGAACTCAAAGCAGTTAGGAAGAAGTAGCCCCACTAGATATTTTATTATTTATTATTTCCTGAAACAATAAAACAATTAATTCAAATAATAAACAGGTGTATAAGAGTTTTCAGCGTACTCATTATCAACCTCAATCTTAAGACATATTTCGCATAATTTAACTAAGTATGTAGACATGTGTATCTTTGAGGATGTTCTTTTGAATTCCTCTTCATACAAATGTTAAGCAAACTTCCAACCAAAAGCGGTCCTACGTGTGGAACGGGTGCAGCCCGCCGATATAAGATGCCTCATTTGGTATTCGGCAGCCGTAACCCAGATCTTCTTCGCAGGATACAAACATGCACACAATAGATGGAGTAGAAGGACACTGGTACAGAGTTCTGGAGGGTCGTGGCAATCGATGCGTTGCCATGGTCTCCCGCTCTGCTAAATATCTTACCTCTTAGGGTTTCACTCTTCCTGAATGGCTTCTTCAAGGTATTTTCCCATTATTGAGAGCAATAGATCTAGCTTTTTGGATTACTTTTTTTTATTTTGAAGTAAATTATAATATTCAGTAGTATGCAGAGTTATATTTAATTGATATTTTAAAGAACTGGTAAAGTTTATTGTATTTATAGTGAAACTTTCTTTTGACTGCCATAAATGATTCAGAACGTTTTCTCTCAGGCTTCTGTGTGTTTTTCTCTTACTAATGCTAATATAATTAATATTACAACTACCTAACAATACTACAATAATATACACTAAGTTCTTACAAGTACGGGTAATCCCAATATTTTTTAGCATATTTTAGCCTTAATGAAGAACAAAGTTAATTGCAGTTCGTAAAGAGAAACCTCAAAGTATGATTTATGATTTGATTTGCACCAACTGGAGACTTTTTAATTTCATTGAATTTATAATAATAATAATAATAATAATAATAATAATAAATGTTTATTTATTTTCATTCTCTGAATTATTTTACGATGTACAAATTTCTCCCTGATGAAAATCATGACGGTTTTATTTGATGGTATATGTTGCTTCTAGGAGATCATAAAAAAAAAAAAATACTGGTTGAATTATAAATATAAAGTATATATTTTTAGCCATTATATTTGAAGTAATAAAAGCAAATATCTTTATTTCAGGTCAATTTTTTTATTTTGTTTTGTTTCTGTTTAACTCCCACAAAGTCATATCTGATAACCGTGGAAGGGAGGGAGGGATTGATTATTCTATAGATATGAAACCTATTCTAACCAGAGTGGGAGAATCAAGTTTTATTCCGTGGTGCCGCAACGAAATAAAAGTCAACCCCAGGCCGGATTTGAACCGGAGCTGTTGCAGATTCGAGTGTGCTCAGGTGACACCTCAGCACTCTCGACTACAAATGGCCTTATACATTCAGGCAGCGAATATAATATCTCTTCCGGTTTTCTCCCCCTAATATTACTCTAGTAAGATGATTCTTTTCCATACTTAAAACACCGGAGGCAATTTTTATTTATAACAATCTCAGTTGGATACCGAGGTCAGCTCAAATGGTTTTATTAAAGTTGAGATAATCTCAACCTCGTAAATACCTCGTCAAACCTCGTAATTACTGACCAAAGATTCGGGGACCAGGTTTATAGATTTATGAACTTTAGAATTTTTATTTTATTCCAGTACTCATTCATTTAATCAGTACTTACTAACATAAACATTTCTCCAGTTTAAACTTGATTCGATCATATAATTCTTGAGAAATCAACTATACTTATTGTTTTTATAATGAACTCCGAGAAGATGTGTTTCACATAGTGAAATTTTTCAAATTTAACTACTGATCAAATAAACGAGTATGAATGGATTTTCTGAGTAAGCTTTATAATTGAGAATTTGTATGGGTTTACATTAGTATTTTATGTAGGATTTAAATTAAGCTTTAAAAAGCTATCAATGAAGAAGCAAAGCAACTCTACCTGCTACCAACTTAGGCCACAGGATCGGGTGACATGATGGGTAAGCTATCAGGAGGCTGACTGTAAAGAAGCTGTGAGGGCCAGCCATCATCCTTATCAGAGAAGATGATGATCTGCTAGAGGTTGCCATCATCAATCATCCACCCCCTCGATGTTGATCCTCCTTCACGCGCTGAGAGCCGAATTAGTGACTCGGATCGCCGGTCTCCTCACGCCTCTAAGACTGATGACATGGCACGGGTCCTCATATTAGCACTTTAGTTTGTTATCAGTGTTGTAATCAGGTCTAATTTTTTTTTATTTATTGAGTAGTTTTAAATTCTGTCATGTACGTAATAGTAATAGAGCAAAAATTTTCATTCTAACCATTTTTATAGAGATTAATTAAATGATTAAGTTGAATTATATCAAATTAATATGCAGAAAAAAAATAATGAAATAAACTTACGGTAAAATAACATTTCGAACACAATCACTCCTATTTACAATATTTTGCATCATTCGAGGGGAACTCCGTACCAGTCTCCCCCACTTGGGATGGAAAAGGCAGGACTCCGGAAGTTCCCGGTGCTTTATTCTCACAAGGGGAAGATAAGCATGTGTGATCACCGATTTCAATGTAACTTTTATTTGTGAAATTGGTCTAGAAAAATTAGACATGGGTCCGAGGGTTCCTCCCAATTCGTCCTAAGAACTGAGAAAAAAGGTTTTACATAATTTTAGATCTTTTTTTATTATCGTTTTCTGCCTTTGTATTGCTTTTATTTATTAGTTATTACATACCAATTGATTTTTCTCTGGTGTAGAGTAGAAATAGAAAACTGTTGTGTGTATTAAATGAGTTTATGTATGTAAAAATAATCAAAAACCAAAAATCTCTTCCAGTTTAGGAAAAATCTAGTCACATTCGTTTTTAGCGTCTTTTGAACCCTCAAATACGAATTTTCATATAAATAAAAAATTAAAAATTTTTGAAGGATATTTTGTTCAGCCGATGTCTTGAGTTTACGAATAAATTCATAACTTCTCACAATGTTATCCAAATCCAACGTAACTGCAACTGCTGGAAAGTTGAATTTTCCCCTTCCCAACTCGTATCACAATGCTAATATGGGGTATGACTTTATACGGGGGAAAGATTTTATTTCTCCAGTTCTAATTTATTCATGAAGAAACAGTAGTACAATTTTGTGCAGTTTAGACGGTTCTAAGCCCCTCCCATATTTCATGGTGATTAGTGGCATGCCCTTCATGCAATTTTATTTTCTGTAATATCTGAAGAAAAAAAACCAGTTGAAATGTTGAGTAAAATATTTTTATATTTCCATTTCCTTAAAAATCCGTATTTAAGGGTTTTTCAAGGTGTGAAAAAATATTGATCAGTGTATAAAATCATTAAGTACATGCAGTGCAATGGTGACAATTGATAATGTATACAAATTCTTCTTTTCTTTCTTTTTTCTCCGTTCCTAGGGTTCATTGGCAAGAACTTGTGCCTAATATTTTACGACCTAGAACCAACAAAAAAAGTTTCATTGAATTCGGTGATCCCACGTTCATAGTCTCTCCTTGTCAGCTGCGTCAATGATCGCTTTAAAATAAAAAGTTATAGTTTATATCAGTCGCAATTCATCTATGATTGAAACATATTTATTAATGTAAAGTTTTTGAATTAGCCTGTATAACGATTATGGCTGAATAAAAAGGAAAGTCCTTCGTGTATTGAAAATCTGGTGCACATATCACGCAACTTTCACTACATCGGATAAAACTAAACCTTGTACGTTTATAAATGTATATTAAATATATTTATTTATAATCTAGGATGACCGATAATTACCATATACTTTTAATTCTATAATTAATATACACAGTAAGCTTCTCCTTACTTTATATTACAATAATAAGCAGGGGAATAGGAATGGAGAACCCTAGGCACCGAGACTCAAGGGGCACGGTCAATGCAAAATTCAAAAACTAAAAGAAATAAAAATAATTATATTAGGAGAAAAGAAGAAGACACGAAAAATTTTAAACCAGATATACACCTTATTAGAAAAGGAAATGTATCGAAAGTAAAGAGGTGTCCCAAATGTCTTGTGCTGCATAACAAAATATTGATTCACTTAATTCTTAGATCAAAAATTAGTAAAACCCAAAAAATATAGTAATACCCAAAAATTAAAAAACAAAAAATAATTTTTTAAAAGCTATTATGTTGTATATATTATTATATCGGACGGAAGTCCGAAAAAATCAACAAAACGATTTTTATGTCTAAATAATTATTTATTTACGCCCCCACCATCATTCTTTAAACTCCAAGAATATTTTACACACTTTTCTAGAATGATATCTCAGACTTAAGAGATATCAGCAACGATTTGCTACCCAGAGGTATTATGATGAATGAATTGTCCAATTCATTTGTAATTTTACATATATTTTTAGTTGGTTTAAACCTACTACAATATTGCATAATTTTTAAAAATATTTAAAATAAAACCTGTACCACTAAGGTTGAATTCTTTGGGAACAAGTAATATTGTTTGACAACCAATTGTACAAGAAGATACGTATTTGATTAGAATTCACACTCAACCACCAGGTTTTCCCCCATTTAAAGGGATTTAGATACTAAGTATCAGAGGATAGAAAGCATAGTGAAGTCTAATAAATAATTTATGAAAAAATAAAACTTAGCAAGTGTGCAATAATTCTTAATATTGTTCATTTTAATTATCTTTATTTTTATTATCATTTTAGTTTACAATGAAATAACTATGAGATAAAACTGGAGATAATTATACTTCAAGAAAACTTAGGATAATTGACTGCTTAAACATAACAGAGGGGTTGATATGTATATCCAACATAGCTCTTGACAGACAATGGTCCTGTTGAATGGAGGATCCTTTGGATATGCGGTGTAATCCGATCAACGGCGCACCTAGAAGTACCCTCTCTCTCCCGGGGTATAAGTGACACAATTATCTGCAGTAGGGATGACTGGTAGCATCTGCCACACTTGATGATGCGCAAACAGAGGACAATGGGAGTCTATTATAGCTTTGGGAACGGTACGTCGGCCGGTTCTCACCAGGGCACGTGCGTTCCTACTTGACTCGTGCGCACCCACTACTCTCTGTTTACTCCTTGCGTATTTTACGGACCGTTACCTTCTTCTGCTCTCTATTGAGAATTGATGCCGCTGCCCTTGGTTGACTGTGAGAATTGGTTAATGGTCTGGCTGCTATGTTGTGAATCTTTTCATATTGGCTAATCGAGATTGGGTCGTTATATTATCCTTTGTATATGGGTGTTTATATGGCTCAATGTGTCTATGAATCCTTTTTTTTTTATCTATTCGCAAGGAAAAAATATTAATTCATTCACAATCAAAAATGTTTAATTATGTCATTTTATACATTAATAATAAATGAAATTAATACCAGTTTATAAACAATTCAACCAATAAATAATTTTCGAATTACCACAATAAATGTTTGGATACTCTGCCTGTCCTTGTTGTTTTCAGTCTCTGATTATGTTATTATGTTATATTATATTTATCATGAGCTAAACAATCCACAGGCCTATTATTTAGAATGAATAGTTTCCATCTTTGTTTATTGGGTGCCTGGGAGAGAGGCTTGACAACTTTATAGCTAATGACTAAGCTACAGCCTTCCACATCCCCAGCTTAATATTTTCTGAGTATATGAAAAACAGATCAGAGAACATTGTTTTTACACTGTTTTATTTCAATTAGGTGTTGATTTTATTACGTTTTATGGAGGCTGGATAATTAACTCTTAAAACTATCAGGAATATTCTTCTATAGATTTTAAAAGTGTTAAATATTGGTTTAATGTCTTGCACTTTGTCTTGCATTATCAGATTAACAATTTTCTTTTTGTTTTGTTAATTATAATAATTTCTTCTTGTTTGCTTTGAAAAATTGTTCCTTCTTCCTACTATTTTCTTCTTACCTAGAAATAAATTTACGGTTCATTTAAACTTTAAATTTATTAAATTAAATTAAATTTATTAAATTTATTTATTAATTAAATTTATTTGTTGTCCCCCACCTATATTACGTTTCCTCTTCATCTTCCGGTACTTCCTTATTCGATAATTTGTTGGTTCATATATATTTTTAATTCTTCTTATCACCTTTTGTCATCACCCTCTCACACGCTTTCTTCTTCTAAAAAATTTGTCTATTTTTTATTTTCACCCTCCCGTAACGTTTTCTTTATAAATAACACTTAGTCATTGCTGTAACGGCTTTTTTTAGTTCTAAGTTTGACCATTTTTGCGCTCCGACCGACCATTAGGGGCTCAACTTTTCAGCGAGCAGGTTGGTTTTCATTCTTCTTTTTTGTTTTCTTTCCCCTTTCTTTATTTTACTCTTTCCCCTTATTTTACTTTTATCTTATTTTACTCTTTCCCCTTATTTTACTTTTATCTTATTTTACTCTTTCCCCTTATTTTACTTTTATCTTATTTTACTCTTTCCCCTTATTTACTCCACTTTTATCCTTTTTCCTCCCCGCGTTATAAGTTTTGTACACTATACTTATAATTTGCCTCTTTATCATCAATTATTGTTACATATATTTTCTTCCTCTCAATTTTCATTTTCTTTCCATATTTAAATTTTAAATTAATAATAACTAATATGTTCATACTTCTTTACATTATATAACTTTAATTTTATTTCATTTGCTTAATTAAGTTATTGTACCCACTTTTTCAATTACCTATGTCTACATTTTATTTCCCGCTTCTCTAATCACTTAATTTTATTAATTCTATCTTGTAAAACTATTTATTGTATGTGTAAAATTATTTTGTTTATACTTTCTTTTTTCTTTTTTTATTTTTTTTTATTTTTCTATACTTACTGTGGTTGTTATCTTGTTTTGTTTTTAGCCCTAAAGAAGGCTAGAAACTCTAGCCGAAACGTCGGCACATTAAAATAAGTTAGTCATACTTATTTGTGTTTCATTGACCGCACCCCCAACCATATTCTCCTCATTTATCATCCACGGTCAACTATCTCTCATAATTTTAAATTTATTCGATAATCTGCAATTAGTAACATCAGAAAATTTATATTTGATCTCAAGGAATCCAGCCTTGAATAGCATATTTTATAATAATATTGTTTAAATTTTAAGTTTAAATAAAAAAATATTTTAAATGATAAGATTGTTGGGGATGCAGTAGGTTCTTCACTATCCTCCAACCATCATCTTCACATTTAAAATATTTTTTTATTTCCTTTTTTTTCCAACATCAAATTTAAAACAAATGTACACATATGAGTTTTTTTGGAATTTAACAAGAAGAAAATAAAATTTTATTTTTAAAATTCTTGAAGTTATTTTACTTTGACTTTTTATCGTAAGGATTGGATAAAAAGAATGCTATATAGATAAAATATTTTGAGGTAATGATACTTAATTAATAATTCAATAATATTTTTAATTTATTGATAAAACAATTAACAATATCATAGAAGGTAATAATTTAAAATTACTGCGCGTTTAGCATATCTTATTGTTGCAGTTTTGATTTTGATTATCTTGTTCTAAGCGAAGGGCTGTACGTGGTACAAAAAACACATAAATATATATATTTTTTTAAGTTGATACAAACCATTTATTTACCCCATTAATCCCTTAACCTAGAGATGAATCGCAAATAAAAAAGCCATTTTGTTATAGCTTTTCATATTACTAGTTACTGCGAACATTCTACCTAGTAAAATTTTGTAATCTCACGTATAGTAATAAGTATCTTGAAATAGATTATAGAGTATGTATATATACAGAGAGAGTGGAGAAGCAACTAAGACACAGCATATATAGGATATAAAGTATGTTGCAAATAAAGTATGGACAGGATATAAAGCATGCTTTAGCTCATTGTTGACCAACATCCTGCAAATAAAACCCAGTGTGGACAAGATATGACACACCTTTACTCCAATTTAATAGCCCATAGACATTTGTTAATGTGGTCTAACCGCTTCTGGCGACGCTCTTGAGAATACGCAAGTTATAAATTAAAAA
>NW_027108945.1:521248-534292 GCF_000696795.3 Halyomorpha halys
TATATATATATATTGTCCTAAAACTGTTGGCTCGTTTTTTAGTTATTTCAAACAATTTTAAACACTAAGTGATTCTTTATATAATAAGAATTTGTTGATCATCCAGGAACATACTAGATAAACTAATCAGTAATATTTTTTTTTCTAAAATTCTTTGGCCACATCTACTTTAATACTGTTTTTGAACATTTTTGAGAGTCCAGAAAAAATGAGCTTTATTGACCTTTGTGATGAGACTATTTTCCCATGAAAGTTTACATATGGGAGAAACTTTTGCGCAAGTTTCGTTGACGCATTGAAACATATAAAGTTAAGGGCCTTCTTGGAACCTATAACCAAAATCAGGTGAGAACAATAACCATATTAACTACTATGAATTATATTAACATTTATTCATAGGAAAAATTAAGATTTATATTTTTACACCTGAAAATATTATCAAAATAAAAAATAAAATAAAAATGCATTCAATTGAATTCAGCACCCTGTATATCACAGGATGAGATTTGATAATTGCAGAAGATTTGAACTATTTAGAGGGACACTAAAACGCCAGTTTCCCTCCACTGTGTGGCATGTTACGGCTTGAAAATTTGTTTTCAATTATTAAAAATGAATTCAGCCTTTCGTGCAAGGAAAAAATGTACAGATTAAAAGTTGAAGAACTTGCGAATGTTATTGACACCAGTCTATTTAACTTCTAACCATTTGGAAATTGAATTAAAATAATTGAATAAAATAAGATTAATTACTTCAACTTTGAAACTTGGTACAACTTTTCTTATAAACTTGAACACAATATTTTAACACATAAACAAACAATATACTACTTTAAAACCCAAAATAAAGTACTGTTACAATTATGTTAGGATTGCGTAAACGATAATCAGTAAAACATATGACATTAATAGAACGGTTTTCTTTTTCTAAATTTCACGATTAATATGTATTTTCACTTTTTTTTGTTTTAATTTGTAATATACCCTTGAAATATAATAAACCATATCTTAAAATAAATTAAGAATTAAAAAGAAATAGTTCATTTTCATTCGATATAAAATAAAAATTATAGACGTATTTTACGACTGAAATATTTATTTTCTAGCGGATTTGTAATATTAACAAATTTGTATCATAAAATATTAGTACAAATAAAATAAAGTACTAATAATAACGTTAAATTCTAATTTAATTTTTTTTACTTAGTCATACAAATAATGTTTAAAAACTTGTTTTTCTTATATTCTCAGTTTGAACTTTCAATTTCGTTACAATGACGCGTCCTTCCGTGCTCTTTATATGAAAACGATCCATACAAAAAATATATATCTACTAAGCGAGAATTCTAAGGGGACTTATCTGAATTTATAGATGTGAGAGAGGGAAGGTTGATATTTTACAGAATTTTCATATATGCCAAGGGTGACAAAATGAGAAGGGAAAAAAAAGAGAAGAGAAGAAGAGTGAAGGAGCTATCGATTGTGAAATATAAATTGAAACGGGGAAGGAGATAAGGCTCCTTCATATATCGGCAGTGGCTCATTTCCTCAGCGGCGCCATCTGGTGTATTAATCCTAAATTAAAGGATCAGGTGTCGTCCCTCCGACGGCAGGCTACGTTAATTAGTTCGTCCAAGTGGGCGTGGCCTGGGGGAGATTCTTCATTAGTGAGATCTGGATGGCTGAGGAACGAACCAATTAGCTAGCTCAAGAAAGCAGAGTCATATTTCACGGCTTAATGTATCCCAACACCACCCGGTATCACCTCCTTGCGTCATAAATATTTACGAAGTGTCGGGACAAAAAACTGTGACAGAGCTTTTGTTTCGTTTTTTTTTTCTCTAGAATTGACGTCGTTTTCATAATGGCTTAGGCCTGCGAAGGGGCTGCCCCTTAATAATTAACAGATAGGGGCAGTTACATTTCCATTCTTACTCACTCTTGAGCTTCTATTCTGTGGACATATTGTTACGATTTTTAAAAATTAATTTACATATTTTTTGTTTACAAAATTAGTTTTTTTATTTCTTTGTTAAAATGGGGTTATGACATTTAGAGGTATTTACGTCCACTTTCTAAGGAAGCAGTTTCATAGCGTAAATTAATATGCTAATTGAGTGTTAATTATTTATACTAAAACGGTAAGAATTTTAAATGTAATGGAATTAAATATTTATATAAAAACTAGCCGAATGTAAAAATTCATGGTAACCTCAGCTTTGTTCAAAGCTAACAGGTGATTCACAATGAAGATGAATTTTGACTTGGAAAAAGTGAGAATAATTAGACACTGAATACAAATTGTAAATAAATTCCGAAAACAGAAAAATAATTGATTTTGATTTAAGTTTTTTAGGGAATTTATTTTTTTTATATAAAACTTATCCGATTTAGTACACAGGCATATATAGCCAAACTCCTACAAAATAAAAAATTAAGTAACAAAATCTGTTCACCCTTTGAAGACATAATCGTAGCAAAGATGCTGGCCTGAAATTGTTTTTTTGGACTCAATTGTCTCTAAACTAGATTGAACTTTTGGAATTTGCATATTGAAAATCCTACACGATGACAATGCATTTTTTATATAAGGTGTAAGAAAACCACTATTGCAGAGAAACGAAAAGATAAGACCGATAGTGGAGTGTTGTCTTGTTTATCTTCTTTGTATATTTGGTTTCTGTTGGAAATGCCTTTGGTCTTAAGAGACAACAACGGAATTTATTATTATTTCACTTAGAAAAATTCTGAACCTAAATACTCCATCTCTTGAATGGTGCTTTTGACGTTGGCCGTTACCGACATGCCATTCTTTACTTTTCTACTTAATCTTATTCCCTTACCATTCGTGGCGATTTCCGGCCATGACCACTGGGACAAGGTAACTTTGATGAATATTTAAATCTCCTAAATACATTAAAAATCGATTAATGACATTTTGTATGCTCTAACAAGTGGTTTCACTGCTATTCAAGACTTGTTTGAATATGAAAATAAATAAATATTATGTTAATCTCAATCGAGATCCAAAGAAATCTACCATGTTTAAAAGTTCATAATTTTGTTTTAATATATTTTAATTCTAAAAATACTGTTATTGTAATTTATAGAGACCGAATTATTTTGCGGTCAAAACCTAAAAACCGTGCAGTATAAAACCAAAAATCGTGCAATTAAGACTCAAATTGTTTTATACATACCCAAATCCTGAAATAATCAACTATAAACAATTAACCATAGACTCAAACAAAGTCAAGACAGAAGAATGAAGGGCTAGAGATGGACAGGACTTAATCGAAGATAAAAAAAATGACATTGAACGTTCTCTATAAAAAGCTTATACAAGCGAGTTAACTTTTTCGGTTACCAGATGCTCCTGGTTAATACTATTCCAGGAATATTCCCCTTTTGTGTTAACTTGTTTTTATTTTTAGGTGTTTTTTAGATTGAATTCGACTTGACTTCATGTGTAACTCAATGGATTGCATTACCTCAAGTTTATAAATTTTAAACTTCAAATTAAATAAGGAAAAATAATAAAATTAAATTAAAATGAATATTTAATCTGTATAAAAGGAGAAATTTGTAAGGATCAGTTGATAGTTGATCATGGATATATGAGGAGAAGATACTTGGGGAGTACAAGTGAAGAACACAAAATAAATTTTACTCACTTGTGTTCTTCATTCACCGCACCCTAACCATATTCTCATTGAAGGAAAAATTCATTGAATTGAATGTAAAAAAATATAAATATATCTATTAAAACATGCAATTTTGTGCCAAAAAACAAACCAGAATGTGTAATTTTTTTACAATATAAAATTTGTGTTAGTTGAATGTCCTTTCCATGATTCAATCTTCTGTTGAGGTTAGACGGAATTTGCAGCTAAGATACAATTGCACGAAAAACCGGTCTCTAGTATCTCTTTAGTATTTCCAATATATTATGAATATTTAAGGTTAGTGATGTTGAGGGTATGTAATTGGTAACTGGAATATACGCTGAATGCCTTTGGAAAAGTAATCCAATCAACCGTTTTTAGGACTCAAATAATTTTTTTAATTAGTATTAATTTAAAGAAAAAGAGAATTCAATATATTCAGTAATTATCTGATTACCCCAATAAATCGATCTAGTACTAAAAGTGATGCCGAATCTCATATTAAAAAATGTAAAAACAAAATATTGTTAGAACATATTTCTATAAAATCTATAGCATTGTTTTCCAAATGCTGTTTATGTTGTTCAAAATAAAGGGAAAATAAAACAAATTGTTTTTTTTCCATTGATTGGTTGACAAGAAGGTGGTTAAGAGACAACTTAATTTGAACAATGTAGAAAAGATATCCTGGTTCATGGTTGAGCTAAATAATATGTTTCTCATTAAAGTTAAAGGCGAATTATAGTAATAATTCTTCCCACCTGTCACAACGGAGGAGATACGTCGGCTAAAATGTTTTATGTCCTCGATTCAGGGCAGAGGTTATGTAGGTTTCTTTTTTTTTTAATCGTATTTGTTTTTTTTTTTGCAAATGCGTCCTCACCGGTGAAAACAAACCCCAAGGCGGCGATATGTAAGAGACACTATCCCCACTCCTGATGAAGTAGGTCAGGGGAGGGGGTAGGGACGAGGCGATTGGTCGGTCTAAGACACGCCTCCCCCCCTCCTAGGTCACCTTACTCCTTCCTCATTCGACGCCGAGACCTAACAGAGCTGCCATCACACATGCCCGGGACATGTGCTTGCCGCGGGGCCACTCGCCCGCTACCACGCGTCTGACTGACGGGCACATCGCAATGCTGGACATCAAGACCTCGGCCGATTACCTCACGAGGACTGGCACCTTTACCAACTTTTCTATGCTGTTTGCCGGTAAATATCGTCATAAATTTTATTTTAACATACATATTATTTGTTTGTTTTTTAAGAATCGACGAAATTTGTGTCAATTAATCAATTTTATTTTAAATTCAATTACTTTTTGAATTTTCCAATTGTTCTTAAATATGTATACCACACCGTTTAAGATACTTGTAGTCTAATTACCAAGTAAAAATAAATGAAGAGATACTCCAGCCAACAAGTTACACTTTGTAATTTTTCAGTAGCTCATTTTTGATTAGTTAATGTTTTATATATGTAATTTATATTCCATAATACTATAGATAAATGTGTTACAATTATGTTGTCAGATAAAATAACACAACAAATAGCAATATATTTTGCAAGAATTTTAAAATCATGGCTCGTCACATATCTTACTCCAAGCCAATCGAATGCATTTTTGACATTAATGCCACAAAACCAAAAGCATATAATATTTTCCTTCTACAGTTCCAATTCATTCAACCATTTATACCTAATGTCATTTAACCATTTTATAATGTAGCATACCCAATTTAAATGAAACATATAACCCGTTATAATGTATATATACGACAGATACAACACTTATTATGGTTCCATATAAACACGACAGGTACAACAATCAGTAGTGATTGTTAAACCTGGTTTAACCAGAGGTTCGAATAAACTATTTCAATAAAGTTGATAGTTCATATGAAAATGAGTTCTCCAATAAAAAATATAAAATACAACACCAGTTATGTTAAATGATTTTTCTAATATTATTTATTGTATAAATATACGATTATGAGTGATATTCTTTTAATGCGTTTAATATTATTTACAAGTCTAATGATAGTAGCACATTCCATGGATATTCATGGTGTTTGTGTGTGTATTTGTTTATTGTTTGTGCTTGTGTTTATGTATGTAACTGTGTAAAAGTAAATTCCATCCAAAAATGTTTTCTCAAATCATAATATTTCTACCACATTTTCTATCTCATTTTAATTCGTACAAAAATTAGTAACTTATAAGTGGAAACCTAACGCGTCATGACAGTTATAATATTTGTTTGTTTATATATAATTATGTATTTGTTTATTTACAATAAAGGGTTTTTAAAATAACAAACAAGTTCATTAATGAAGGAAAATTAAACTAGTTTAATCTCTGCAACGTAGGTACTATTCATTGTTGTTTCAATTTAAAACTTTATTATTGAAATTACAATGCAACTTAGGACATTAATTCAATTTAAATATTCTGACTTCCACTCTTTACATAGAAAGATTTGAATATTTATTTAAGTAGAAAAAAATGGTATAATGTTTTTAGATTTTATAGTAAGGTGTTTCCTTACTGCCTTTATACCTTTGTTCTTTTTTTTTTAATACTTTTTTTCCTTTAATATTATTGATATGCAATTATAATATAAGTTGTAATTAAGAGCGCCCACTCAGTGTTTGGCCAATCTGTAACCTTATAATTCCTTATATAAAGGATTATAAAGGAACATAGTCCCAGAATAATAAACTATTTTTCATTTCATTAACTGCTTCACTATCTTTACTTCTCTCAACTGAAGTTGCTTTCACTTTTTGTACTAGATCGATTTTATAGAACAGAGACAACATGAAAAATAGTTCCTATATTGAAAAATAAGACAAAAATTATTTAGAGAAAAAAAATGGAAATTCACCTAGTTTCTCAGTGTTTGTAGAATTTTTAGGTTTTCTACCAACATTGAATTTGTTTTGGTTTTGTTTTTTTAAATTATTTACATTCGGAAAATGAATTTCTTGTCACAAAAAGATAGGTAACACTCTAGATAAGGATTCAAGATATAGATTTTGGATCATATGTTGATTCTCATGCTACTTTAATATAATTCTACTCTTTTATTAATATTCCCAAATTTGATGTGCGGTTGAATGTGATAAATAACAAATCACCTTCTTGTACAACAGTTGTTCAAGAAAAAGTATTTTCTTACTGAACATATGACCCTTCATGCATTGTAACGGTACGGATTTTAATTTTTCTTTAATCGAAAATGGATTTACGACAAGGCACTATCTCTTGATGGAGAGTAGTAGTATTCAGTAAGACTAATTTTTAAAATGAAAGAATATTTGATATTGTTCGTATAATTAGCTAATAGTTAATGTAATTAGAGGTGGTAGGTGTAACGCTGAGAGAGAATTTAAGTGAGCTAAATAAAAACATGTGACCACTGGCTACAGTGGATATTGCAATATAGTTGCACCGCTCGCGAATGTGAATGCATTTAAGATTGAGGCTATGTTTAATTAATTATAGAATGAATAAATTTCTTTGAGGTAAAGTCTCTGTATTATCGTAGAGTACTATGGCAGATTACTAACGCGGATTATTATAGCGGAAGAGTTTAGCGTAGATGCATTCCTCATTGCAACCGCTCTCATCTCATTCCCTTAGACTGTTTAATATAAATATCATTTTGAACTATAAATATGATTCCTCTTTATTTAATTATACTATATTGGATTTATGGATATGGTTCATTTAATATTCTTTATTTTTCATTTCCATTTTACTGAATTATTTAACAGAACTCTTCTCTATACAATCGCTTTGTGCTATCCGCCTCGTGAGCTAATAGAGGTAAATTCACGGAATCTATTTGAACGACCAGATTGAGGTTACAAGCAAACAAATTTAATTAAGTTCTATGATGAACGCTAGTGTTATGTTTTCAATGGTGGACCAGTAAATTTGTTCAACCAAGAATTCCTCGGATAACACTTAATCAAGAATATATATAGCAAACGTCCTGTCCATCAACTGACTTCATGTGCACTATTAACTCATCATAGTTTATAATCAAGCAAATGACTTAATTAACATATATAAACTGAAAACTACTATAATAGACAGTTTAAACGATATCTGAATGATTAAAAAAATCTTATAGGGAGATTAATATTTGACTGTAATAGATCGAAGGAAGTTCGGATGGCAGTCTACAAAAGATACAATGCAGTAAATAAATAGTTTTTACTATCTTATACATTTCTTGATCGTCACCAGTGCTAACTTCCTACAATCGATTAAAAAAATCATTAAAATATATTAAGTTTAAATTGAAAAAATAATTATTGTCTTGTTTAGTACCATGTCATTTCCTTTGCACAGTAAGATTGTGAAAAGGTTTAAATAATAATATTTATAGCTTAATCTTGTTTGTGGTATCTTACAAAGAAAGTCTTAAATTTTGGTAAGACCAACCTCAACAGAACGTTGGCATTCCAAAACGAACTTCAGGATTTATGGATATATTTGGTTATAATAAATTCCTGAGGTTGACCTACAATATATATATATATATTAGGTCAACGTTGACCTGAATCACTACTTACAGTTAGTCTGGTATATACTAGACAAGGACCCGTGGTTTTAGAGTAATATAAAATTGATCTTTTTTCCCGCTATACAAATACATTTCCATATTACGATGAATAAGTTGTGTATCAGGATTATTACGGTGCATAAATCGTGATACAAAACTTATTCATCGTAGTTCTTTTGTAATTCCTTAAAATACACTAAGCACGTTAGCCAATCTCAATCTCATTTATAGTGATTACGCTCATTCTTTATCCGATAACTTTACTCTCGATCGCATTATCGCACTTACTAGCGTCATAGATTCTTAATAATTCTTTTTTTCTCTTTATTTTCCGGATTTCTCTATTCATGGCCGAAGTACTATAAATATGTTTTGAAGTACAAAAATTTCGAAGTGAAACTTCTATACTGACGTTCAACAACTCTAGATAAATAAAAATCATAAGGGAGTAAATTGATTTCGCAACGCGAGATGTAATAGAAATGGTATGGGTGGGAGGAGGGAAAGGAGCAACGTTGGTCAATTCTAGCAGAATAATTTTTATATTCTAATAGGAGAGTAGGAGATTAGAAGTGCCTTACAATCTCGGCAGTGCCATTCTTGAATGATCTTCTGTTACCTCATAGTCTGTTATTACAATATAAAAAAAAATCCTGCTAGAATTTACTTAAGAAATAGCTGAACATTCTAATTATTATTATTTTGAAACTAATATTTTCTGTCTTTTGATAGAAGTGGGAACGCATTGTCGTTATTAATAAATTATTTAATTTCTAGAAGTTTCACTTCTGTTACCGTCGCAAGACTTATTTTTTTATTCATTATTGTTTTTTTTTGGTTTCTCATTCGCTTCAAGTTTTTATACAGTTATTCTTTTGACATTTCATTTATACATTTTCTTCCAGATATATTAATGTTGAGGCAATAGTCAAAATGGGGAAAATCAATGAGCTATAGTTTTTAGTTGCATAGTTTGAAGAAACCTAACTTTCTATGTACTTCCTTTTAAAGGAAAAGTATAGTTTAATACACTATATACATTAATTATATAATTTTTTTTTGGCTACCCCACTTGCTATTACTTACAGAATCATATGTTGCAGATACCGGCTATAAGGGATCATGGAGCTCACACACTACAGCCCAGACGCAAGGTAACAAAACTTTACTATTAATTAATTAATAACAATTTTTATTATTTTCATATTAATAGTGTGATCAGTTTATAGGATAGCCATAAATTACGATGAAGATTATATCTATATCAGACAGCCATTACTAAATTATCATGTCGCTGCTTCGGAAGTATAATGACGCAACTGAAATAGTTTTTAAATAATGTTGGCGGGCTCACAAATGCATTTTCTGGATTTTTTATGCACCCAGACCAGGATATTTTTTAATGCGTTTTTAAATCGTCAGTATTTTGTTATTAATGCGTATCATTTTCCCAATCAATCATAAATTATTTTCCTATACTTATAAGGTAATACGGGAGGGATAACTACTTGACAGAGTTTTTTTTCTTAAATATAGTTCCATTAACAAGCAACTACGATATAATAACTAATAGATTGGTTACACTACTCCCTCACCTCGGACATGCAGTCCCCTCCCTCGTTGCCCCAGGCTAGCAGGAGACAACAGCCGTTGATGATCAAAGATCCGTGGGGCTGCAATCAGTCGGGGGTGGCTGATGCAGTTAGTGAGGGCAGTGTCTGTGATTGCGGCAGCAGTCAGTTCGCTTTGTCATTCTGTTGGGATTGAACCGTAGTTCAAGCGGTGTATAAAATGTATCTGAAAGTAAGAAGTTATTAGGGAAATATATATATATATATATATATATATTTTTAACGATTTAGTGAGGAACTATTTTAAAAAATACAAGTAAAGAAAAATATTGTTGGTATCTTTTTACAGGAAGTAGGTACATAGTAACATTTTTACGCGAGATAGTGAAAGATCGTATAAAAAAAAAAACTGTTTTTTTTATTTTATATACCAGTCCTTACGAGCTCTGTAATTTTTTTTTTGTTATACTCCAAATTTGCTTCTGTAAGTGACCAAAGATTTTCTTCTATTGGGTCAAGTGAATTTTCAAAAAATTGGTTAAGAGAATCTTTCAGCTGATATTGAGTCAATATATTTCTTTGTGTACCCAGAGATGAATAACCATAAAGTACTGCTCTCTCTCCCTCCTGCTACGGCTTGAATATTTTTTTTTTATACACTTTCCATACTCCAGTTATCGGAGAAACATGAAAGCACCCCCTATCGAAAGAGAGATAAAGTTTAGAAGCCTCGATTATAATAGGGAGCGGAGATGAAGCGACGAGACTGGTGATAAAGGAAGGAGAAGAAGAAGAAGAAGGAAGAGCCCTGATTGGGGAGGAAGTTGAGGGCCCGCAGAATATCCTCAGGGGAAGCTTCGCCAATCCTCCACCATCCGTTTCGTCCGATGCCTCTCGCTTGCTCCTGTAATTCCGTCTCGAATATTTGCCTTTTTAAATTAATAACTATTAGTCATATTATTTAAGTTTTTTCATATTTAAGTTATTTTATTCTATGTGTTGTTATCTATATCGTAATAGTTTTTCTCTATTCCACAAAGAGGTAACAATAGTGGCCACTATTTTGTAGCTTCTGGTTATCTATAAACCAAATTGATTTGTGGTAGAAAAGGTGATATTTTTAGCAATTTAGGTTTGAAGTACTGGGGGGAGGGGAGGGGATTTTTAGTATATGAGATTCTATGTAATCGAAATTCGAGAAGTTACAAAATTCAAGAAATGCACGTTACTTTTGATTCACAAATTAATTAGTTCACACCAACCGTCTACAAACCTGGGTATTAAAATTTAAATTAAAACATAAAGACACTTCTGATTTTACATTTTTGGAAAACATATATTCTATTATAGTAATTTGTAATTACTATTAGGTTGATGCATACTGCATGCCCAAAACGGCCACATACATCGCATAGAACAATTGCGAAATTAAATTAATTGAAATATTAAGTTTTGCAGCACCCAGCCTATTCACCGGATCTCTCGACATCCGATTTTCATTTTTTTAAACATTTAAATCTGTTTTTACGGGCTACACTGTATAAAAATTAAGACAGTCTGAAATAATCAACATCTGAATTTATTAAATTCTAAAGATCAGTATTTTTTTAAGACAGGCATCCAAGCTGTAAAGTTCTGCTGGGAAAAGTGTAATGAAGCGAATGAAATTTATTTTGAATAAATAAACAGCTTGTGAAAAAAGCTATGCAGTTTTATATATTCTCTAAAAAATCCGAAAATTCATAAGCATCAATCTAACATATAATCATTTGTTCGTATAAAATGAGATAACAGTTTTCAGTTAAGTAAGTAATATTACTATGTTGCAACATTAATTGATTTCCAAATTGTATTGTTTTTTAAACTAATAAAATTGACTGAAGCTGTGCAAAAAAAGAAAAAAGCAAACATTTAAACATACGATCCTTTAGGAAAGGAAATGTATAAGTAAATCTACTTCAGGAGCTAAGTAGCAAAGTGAAGAAGGCTTACTGCGAGTTGTCCCTAGACTTTATCGATTGCTAAACCAAGGCAGCGACATTGACTGTACACACTGTGAATTGACCTAGCACAGATTTCTTCAGTGTTAAGTAATCATTTAATTTTGATAAAAAATAAAATTAATTTAGTAACCAATCTATTGTTGGCAGAACAATCTAAATAGTTATTAACGAGCTTTTGTTACTCGAGTAGGTTTTAAAAATGTTACGATGTATTAATCTCATTCTTATGGTACCAATACACTTAACTCTATTAATTATTCCTATTAAATGTAAAATTTTGTAATATTTTATTATTTGAAATAAATAAATTATAAAAAAAGGATAATGTACCATCTGTCTATAAAGAACTCGAGCTTCCAAATAGCAATACTGGTATTGAGTTTGATTATTTGTTATTTCAGTAAGTTAGTGTATGCATTCAATTTCTGTCTAAGTTATGTTTAATTCAACAAAAAATAAATAAATAAAAAACATATTGAAAATTTAAATAACTTTAAACTTTCTAGGCTCGGAGTGGTTCCTATATATACCTAAGGGTTTTCTTCAGCACTTAGCCAGAATGCTTTAGGTGCTTCAGATTATCAAATTTAATTTTACAGTGTTTATTCAGGTCCCCTTAGATATCTCTAAACATGATATTTACTTTAAAGTAAATTTAAACAAAAAAATCAATTTGGGAAAAATGATGTCCGTCAAGCCCCTGTTTATGTTTCTGATTATATGAATGTATATCACATTGAAATGCTCAACTATCCTGCAATTTTTATAATGATTATTTATTTATAATAGAATGACGATGAAATAATAATTTCCTACTAACCACTGATGACGAACGACACCTCCCCAAGCGACAAGCGAAGCAGAAGAGCTGTCGTCACCAAGAGGCAGTGGATAGAGGCGCGCCTCAGGGGATGCCTTTGATGTGGTACAATCAGGCATCAGTTGGCACCCCTTTTATTAACTCACTCTTTATCCGTAAGCAAATTGTTCCAGCCGCCTCTACAGCTAAATGAGAAATCTCTGGCCTGTTTGTACGAACCACAGAGCTGTGAAAACAGTTTGCTTTGGGAGCAACGCTGTGGTAAATCTGTGGTTTCTTCTTACTGTCGAAATACTATTTTGTCATTACGAAATAGGGTTCTTTTTATTTAATTTTTAGTTTTATTATTTTTTTAAAAGTAGTTTAATATACATATTTTTTTTGTATGGTAATATTACAAAATAAGACTA
>NW_027108945.1:534457-549679 GCF_000696795.3 Halyomorpha halys
TATATATATACATTTAATATTCTTATTTTGATACAGTACCAGAAGTTTATTTATTCATTTAAAAAGTTTTTGAGAACCTAATTGAGCAGAAATTACAGTTTGATCTAGTGATTTAGAGTAAAATTTATATTTTTTGTGATCGCTATTTTCAAAATATACCATAAATTCATTAATGTTAAATTTTGATTTAATCATTTTTTTTGTAAATCAACTAGAAAATATTTACAATCACAGATTTTTCCTTTAATAGAATGATAAATTACATATTGTCGAACAGATTTCCTTAAAATGTACTTTGAACACAGTTTAATTATCGTCGCATATAAAAAATTTTCATTTTGTAACATCTGTGTTTAACTTATTTAACATTTATTTTTGACGTCTATTTTGTATATACGTTTTCAATATTTCAAATTATTTAAATTTTGCAATTTAGTGATAGTAAAGGTTGTCATTATCCCTAATATTATTCTTAATATATTTGTTTTGTCTACCTTACGAGGTACTATCATCAAGTTATTAAACGAAGAGAACATAAGGAATTCAAATAAAAAATTGTGGGTCATGGTTTCAGTATTTAAAACACTATTTCTTTATTTGATCGGGTAGTTGTGGTGTCAATCTATTATTTACCGTGATATTTTTCCCTATCCCATTGTGGGATAAATCAGTTTATAGAGAATGGATGAGCCCAAGGATTCCGGTGTTTGTCGAATGCTATTGAAATAAAAATTATATAATCCTCATCGGGATCGAATTTAGACCCGAGTTTAGAGCTAAGGTACTTAATCAGGAGTTTAGCTATCAATTATAAAAAAATACTTGGACATTGCGGGCTTGACAACTTCAATACGAAGATAAAATTCCAAACTAAACTTCATGAATAATGCATCAAGTCAGAGCTAATAATAAAAATAAGACACACGTGCTGTAGCTAAGGCCCAGCCATCGCTGATCCTGTCCAACTGATACGAAAGAGGAATGAGTCTTGTAAATGAGTTGTTAGATCAAAAATGGCCATGTCAATGACGGATGACTTCCTTAAAATTCATACAAACTTTCTTTTTATTAATCTGTTGATTATAGAGTTTTGTATTTATTTGCATGTTATTAAGATTCGTATAAGTTATTGTTCTTAGTTTTTTTTTTAGATCTTAACAATGATTAGGTACAAAGTGTCTAAATTAAACAAGAATAACTTTACTTTTTAATATCTTCATTAGAGATCCTGATTGTTTCTATTCACTAAATAAATTTCTTTAACATCAATGTAAATAGAATCTATTCTTCAATTTTTGTATTTTGACTTTATATTACATTATTTGTTAGAACTTTTTATCACTTGTTTTGAGTTTTTAGCATGATTTTTTTATTCAATATACGAAATTAAAATGTAATTGGTATGTTTCTTAAAATATTCCTAATCCATAGATTTAGAATTCTCAAATGCATTTAAATATTGAATTTAAAATATTTTCAAGAGATATTTTTATTTTTTTTTAAATAAATGAAACGGAATTCAATAATATTTTTTTAACGTAACATCGGTTTGATTTGAATTATATTCTGTAGATAAAATCATAACAAATTACAAAATGATAAGCACGTTCTTACTAAATATATACTGAAGTTGTTATGATTAATTGTTAAAAGGATTTTATCATAATCCTTAAAAAAAACAATTATTTTGATTTTGGAAAAAATATCATTCCAAAGAATTCAATAATAATAATCACATTTTATTCCATGCTTTTTTGCACAAAACGTTTCAAGATTTTAATATTTCTGTATATTTACTTTAATTTCACGTATTTTCTTGTAATACATTTCGTTCTTTAAAATAAAAATAATACCTTTTGTAACAAAACTTCAAAATATAAATTACTTACCGTTGCATAAATTAAAGCCCATAAAACTCTACAAATGAGTACAACGGCAGAATTTTTTTTTTTTTTACGTTTAGCAGACTCTGTGGTTGTAAATTAAGATTTTTAAATAAAAACAAAAAACAATAAATATTGTTCCTTCTATTTGAAGGAGGTATGAAGGTAAAACCTATAAAAATATATGATAAAATAATCCTAAATCTTCGTGTTACTTAAAGGAAGTTTTTTTTTAATCTGCGTTGATATAACTTATAACATATATTTTAATCCATGTATCTTTTAAAAAATACGTACTTAAAATACGGATTTAAACCATTGGATGGAGTAGTGTAGATGTCATCTGATACCGAACGAAGATATAGCTTTACAGTATTAATAAGCAGACTACGAAGGGTTTTTGCTTGGACAGACACCCCCAACTCTATCTGGCACAATGGCATTAAAGTGGCAAGGCTTATCTCAATGTGTAGTTAATTTCCTGGCTCGTGGCACGTCAATCATAGACCGACTCGCGCGTGAACATCCCCTCCTTTCATCGAACCCCCTATTTCTCTCTCAGATTATGCTATTTTAGTCGAGCATATTCTTACGTCGAGTTATTTACTAAGTAGTATTTTTAGTTTTTGCTTTTGCATTTTTTTCTTATAATATTTGCTATTCGTAGAGTCTTTCCCAAATCCTTTATAACAAATACAAAAGTAAAAATAATCTAAAATCAATGTACTAGAGCTAAATAATGAAATTGAACGATAAATCCGTGTCGTTTCTTATGATGTTATATTTTGTCCAAAAAAAAAAAAAAAAAAAATACTAGAAAAGTATTTCTATACTATTAAAACTACAAATACAAGGCATCATCTCTTCTCAACCTATTTTTTAAAAAAAAATATTGATGAGTTTTCTTATTTTTTCTGATTTTTTTAAAGTTGAAAGTAAAACGTAAGTGGTGGTATAAAAATTAAAAAGGATCTGTATGAACAAACAGATAAAAATGTAGACATAAAAAGAAACTAAATATTGAGATATATAATATTAGGTATTAAGAACTAAGGGAACATGACATTATGAAACAGAAACATAGAAAAATCAGGTATACTAATAGAATAAACACCTAATATAATTGTTATCATTAATATAATCAAGCAATAAAGAATCACGAACTCTGTTTTTTCTAAAAAAACAAACTGCCATCTTATAAACTTATGGAAACGTGGCGTAGTGTGCTATACCTTGAAGGTATAGTTAAGAAATTGCAATATAGTATATTTCACCTCCGAGATATTTTATACTTTACTGTCATTATTTAACAAGTTATATTTATTTACTTGTCTGATGTTATTGCATCCATGAATTTCGTTTTACGACTGTCGTCTATAAAGGCATTCGCAAGTCCTTATCCTGGAAGTTCACATCCTGAATATCCCTGGTTGCGGATTGCAAAGGCTACCTTAGGTATCGTCGGCGAACCCTTTATTCCACATTCCAGGATGTAAATAAAAGCCTTGTTCTGTTATGAAGCGGACCAATATCGGAGGAGCCGAACCAATAAGCAGAAGCTATAGCCTAGCACACTGGCACACACACAGGCAGTTCAAACACGGAGGTGCTGCTAGTGGTGTAAGGATATTGGAGTTGACATAGCAAACAGGACAATATTGCTTCCACTGCCTGAGGCATTTCGTTATTATTTCGTTCGTATTTCGTTCGCTCACTCGTTGTCATTTTTATGTCTCTTCAATCGGCCCTCAACGGGTTTTGTTTCCGATTGCTACCGACCCCTTTTATTGTTTCTTGTTCAACATTTTCCTGCTGAAATTGAATACGACCGGTACTGTAGTTGTTGCAGGTTGATAATAGTCAACATTTTGAGTTTCTCTGCAATTTTTATATTATTTTAGCCAGCCTACATTTGTCTTTATCTACTCCCTCACTGACTTATCACTGTATCTCAAAAACGACAATGTACATAAAGTTTACATTATTAATGGTGGTTCTTCTTTAGATTTGTGACAAGGCTGGGTTAAAAAAAATTCTAACTCTAAATAGTTAATAAAATATTATTACTAATACCTTCAACAAATATTAGTTTTTCGAATAACTCGAGAACAAAACATCTTATGCAAGATTATCACCGCGCATTTGAAATATAATGAAATTCTATACAATACAAACCTAAAATAATCTAATGTGGATCATTATTAGCAACGATTTTGACTTCTGATCCATGTGCATTTTGTAAATATTCTGTGCAGGTTTTCATGAGTATCCACTTTATCTTCAGCTCAACATATAAAAGAATAAATACTACTCGTTAATAATGGCTGAGATTATTAGTGTTGGTTCTCATTTATATGTAAAATAAGACAGCGGTTTTTAAGCGACACCCGGACTTTAAGTGGATTAAATATAAATATTTTTAAAACAAAAAAGGGGTTAGTGAATTAAATTTGTCTGTAGAATGGAACTCCCAACTTTATAATATTCGGAAATTATACTGGTACCGTAAGGTATGTAGGTTGGTTAAATAATAAGGTAGTTATGCATTGCTGTAGATAATGATAACAGTTTTAAATGAGATTTTGTAGTTTATTTGCTCAAAAAAACGTTTACATCTCACAAAATAGTATCAGTCTAGTTACATTCTAATCCAAATGTTGTTACTTAAATGTGTTGGTTTGTTTTATGAAGAAAGTACATTTCTGTTACCTGGTAAGTGATATAAACATTTTCGATAAAATTGATGGCTGGCCGAAAGTTCCTTTATATAATATCGATATTCTGCATTTATTTTTTTTCAGTTTTCCTCAAAAACTGATCGATTAAACAATATTACAACAATCGATTAAAACAGTATTTATTTTTTAAATATTTATCTTCATTCCTGTCTCAACACTTCCGCCTACATAAGACTAAATCAGGACAAACGACTAA
The DNA here is from genome assembly GCF_000696795.3 of Halyomorpha halys. Classification (NCBI taxonomy): domain Eukaryota; kingdom Metazoa; phylum Arthropoda; class Insecta; order Hemiptera; family Pentatomidae; genus Halyomorpha; species Halyomorpha halys. The sequence continues at coordinate 539,275 of NW_027108945.1, forward strand.
CAGGAAATCCTCATACAAGACTGAAAAGGCTGGAAACTGTACTTCGATATTGATTGTTACTACACTCATTCGATTAATGGCTACAGCTATAATGTATATATACATTAAAGACTTATAAGGTCTACTTTCACTTACGGAGTTGAACTTTGAATCTCGAAACGTTGAGCTTTGAAAAACTAAACTATCAAATTCCTATCTTTAAATTAATTCTTCTTTTTATGTTTAAAATTAAAAATCATATATAATATCCCACAGGCTACTTACTTTGTCACGAATAAAATAATCGATACTGACCATAATATTCCCTTTTTTTTCCGATTTGGCATGGACTTTTTATTCGAACACAGAGGCCTAACTTGGCTTCGTCTCAAACTTTGTTTTCATCTGTTTAAGAGTTCAGATAATAAAATTAAAATAGGTTGTATTTTAAGCTACTTTAGGAGCTAAAGCAATGTGATCGATAAATTAAGTTATGACCGAGTTTCTAAAAAAAAAATAGATACCCGTGTGTCATTTTTCAGATTTGACCACAGTTATTAATGCATAGACCCTTTGGCTTTTAAGTCGAAGTAAATGCTTGGTCATACTGAAGTAATTTATTTTTTTATGGTCATTAAATTTAAAATCTATTTAATAGAAAAAAAGACATTAGTTTAAAATCTTTTTTTAGGTTATATGCTAAAGCCCCTATTAAACTGATCTATTAACAAAGGTATGGTATGAATTTAAACAAAATTAAAACTATCACAGTATACATTAACAATTTTACTAGTCACACTTAACTTAAGGATTCCTTTTCTGTCCAAAGATTTTTTTTGTTTAGTTCATTACTTTTTAAAATAAATAATAAAGAAATTAGTATAAGTAATAAAATCTGCGAAAAGTGACCGACGGAGGCAATAACAACATTAAGATCCAACGAGGACGAGGGGTGTCATTAGGTTCCCATGGGAAGGGGCCCGCTCCAACACGGCTAACATAATAGCACTCTGATTGCCTCTACAGATTTATTACATATGTTGGCTGCCTGTCTTATATATAGTGCTCCTATGGTTCTCTGTGTGAGAGTTAACTTTTGAATATATTTTTCACAATGCAGGTTCGGATGAATAATTTCCCTGAAATAATTACGGAAATAAGAATAAATACCCTTTACTAGCAACTAGTTTCGTAAAAAATAATTTATTCTCTACAGCACGTTACGTTGTCTTGAAATATTTCTCCTTATTATGTAATCCCTGTTAGGAATTTTGGACGAGAAACCTTATGACCTGTCCGCAATGAAATGAACTATTAGATTATTAATATATTATATATTACTTTTTTGTTTGAAATGAGATAAATGAATTGAAACACAAATTTTCTGAAATGCTCTTCTCTCACTATCTTTTTTCTTCTCCTATGTTTCGGCCCTCAGGCCATTATCAAAGACAGACCTTTAAGATTAATTTATTCAAGTTTTATGTACGGACCTGTCACAATCTCACAAGAGCAGATTAAATAATCGAAGGCAATCCTTCTCTGCTAACCTTCTCCGGTATACTCCTATTTTGCGGAGTTCCTATATCACCTTGAAAAATTTACATAAAACGTAAAGGAGAAGATTTAAGTTAGTTAAATTGAGGAAAATTGAAAAAGTGGCTAAAATTAGAAAACGGCGTTCTTACACTGTTATTAACAAATCAATTATATCATAACGCTCCGCAGTGACTTAAAATTGTTTTGCATAAAAAAAATAACCGAATTATTGTTAGAGAATAGTTCCTTAACATATTAAGGGGAAGCAAGAGTTTAAAATTTAAAAGAGATTAAAATTTTTCTTTATTTACCAAATGAACAGTCATTTGGTAATAAACCTTAATGATTCATTGTCAGTTCCAAAAATATTAGTGATTCGATTGATGGCACCAGTTGGAATGAGTGGTCTCTTAAAATTAGAAATATAAAATCAAAATTAAGTATAAGCAGATAGGAAGCACTTAGTACAAAAAAGTAGAAAACTAATTAGATTGACTTAGTAAAACCTAATCTTTGAAACAAGTTACAAAAGTAGAATGCAATGATTTCTTTATTGAAAAAGTTTATGTTTGATAAATTGTGTGCAATTATTATCCTGAGAACATTTTAAAAGTCTTTATTGTTTCTTGTTTTATTTCTATATATTCAATTTCCTCTTACTGGACCAGTAAAATTTCTTCTTCCCTCATGATACGACCCTATTAATGTGACTTTATGCTATGAGTGTCATGCATTTTTACTTATTGCATTGCTATTAATGTAATATAGTGTACAGGCTCATATTGATCGATCTGCCTGAAGAACATGTAAATGCCATGTTTGCTTCCAGAGGGTGAATGGCCTGGAGAACCCCCGGTCAAACACACTGGAAGAGGTTTGTCTTGTCCGATCGCTGGAGCGTACATCGCAAACACCTCGACCCTAAGTCTGGGTGCACTAGAACTGTTTATATTGTATCTAAGCAGTGAATGTCCTGAGAAGGGCTATAATATTCTGCAGGTCTTTACTGTCTGTCGTAGTTAGGTTAAGATGAACATTCTGATTGAGACTTTAAATTGTAGCTAATTCTCATTCCTATTTCCTTTCTTTAGTACATTCTATTTGTCATCAAGACTTTACGATTTATTTATGTTGATGAATGATTCATTTACAAACAAAGTGATTCATTAAGAATCAAGGCTCTTGTTTTAACCTTTACTAGATTGAATTTACTTTTATTATTTTTTTATTTATACTATTCTTTTCAAAATTTATACATGTGTCGAAGAAGAAAAACGAATATGAACTGTTGTGATTTACTTTAAATAATATGTGAGAGAGATAAGAACCGATAATAAGGAAGAGTAGGTGAGGGGTAGGAATTTACGAATCTTGTATAGCAGTTCCGATCAAAAGCCTGATCTACATCAAAAAGACTCCCGAGCAGTACATTCCGCGCTCCAATTCAGACGAGTCAATATCAACCACACAATGACATTGCTGGATAGTGGAATGGGATATTCGAAATTAAAACTGGTGAAATGGGATTATAAGGTTGGAATCTAGGGTGGGATTCAGGCGTTTCAAGATGAGGTTCTCAAGGATTTTGTCAATAATACGTAAAAGAAAGATAGTTATTCTACAGAGAGTTGGCTATTATGGTGGCTTTTGATATTTGTGAATCAAGTTGAGAATTTTATAGAATTAATAAACTTTGAGTTGGGAAGAGGCCTGGACTTTACAGCCATCAGCTTATCAATTAATAAATACATGCTATTAAATTGATGATTAATTAATCGATTCTAGAGGAGTTAATCAACGAAAGAAGATAATCGTTGTTGTATTGGAAACCAATGTGTATTCCAGATATGAAATGAAGAATATTTTTAATTGTCCCCGTTCACTTTTATTTAGCATTTTACACATCACTGATTCTGGATTCATTCCATTATGCGCAGTGACATATCGAACGTTACTGTCCTAGTCAATCCTGCCTAGTTCCGTCCTCAAAAAACACCTACTTTATTTTCGATTCGTTATAAATGTTCAGTAATGCTCTAAAATATACTACTCATTATAACATTCTATTTTTGGTGTAAAGCTCTGTAATCACATCAAAAAAAGGTCTTTAATTTTGTAGCAATATTAAGAAAAATGCACTCTTAACGATGCCAGGAACACGTGAGCGGTATATTCGCTCGGTTATATTTACCAGGACAGAGGTACAGAACACTGATAATTAATTCTAATTAGGGCCACATTAATAGCGCTAGCGTACACGTAAGTCAAGCGGTATAGTGACCCCCAGTCACGCAGGCTGCCTCTCACCTGCCGTCTAAATAACAGGTTATTAAAATAATTTATTGCTTAGGCTAACCAGCTGTCTGCAGGGATTTGTCTCTACGCTTTGTCTCGGTGTTTGTGTATTCGGCACAACCTTACGGCCTCCGTACAAGTAATGAGTATTTCAATTCTTTTTCTCTTGTATTTCAGAAATTAGTGGATTTAAATCCTTATTCATTAAGAGTTATCTAAAGGATAAATACTATAGAGTAGTAATAATAGCAGTAAATCTTCGATAGACATCCTTACTTCAAGCCAGTGATCCTAGAGTAACAAAACAGTATAAATAATAAAATAATAAAACAAGATAAAATATTATGTAATTCATCGTGACTTTTCCAACTTGATAACTACTTTAAGTTCTTTTCATGTCATTTGTTGATATTAAGTCGAATAAAATGAACATGCCTTTTGATGTGAAATCGCTTCTCGGATTATAATGAACCAAAAAAAATGTTTTTTGAACTACGATTGTACAAGGAGATGATTTGTTCGAGATTACGCCCAACCGGCAGTTTTCTCTTTCATAGAGACTGGGTGTGCCTTCGGAGTGACCCCCAGCTTGAATGGTTTACTCACAGCTGATTTGACAGAATAAATAATTATCTGGCACTGCTGGATTCAAACCCGGGACCGGTAGATAATAGCACAGGACCTGTCTCACTCAAATTTTCCCCTCACTTATGTTAACTACCAGGGAACCAAATAATGGTCCAAATTTTGGAACCACATTACCTTCTGTATGAACATACATAATTTTATCTTTCCCACTGATTATTTATTATAAATGTTATTTATAATAAAAGTTTTCTTATGAATACATTTTCATTTCGTTTGTTATTGTACTAAATAAAAGGAAATAATGCATTTTGTCCTAAGATAATATCTAATTTTTTTTTTTTAAACTTGTAATCAGTTTATGAAAACTATAAGAGTTACTCAATATTAGACATTGAAAGCAATGCCTTTAACTGACCTCCTCTCTCTAGTTAAAATACTACTTGGAATTTTTTTCTTCTTTTATTTGTGGTAAATTGTCCGCAACAGAAGAAACTCACAGGAATCTTTAAAAAATAGAGTGAGGGCATAAGACATATGCATAATAAACACACATTTATTCGATCACACTTAGCGATATAAGATTAGTGGAATATTATTAGTTGACGGTAAATAAATAATTATATGAAGATAATTCAGATGTTTGTCCTTAGAACAAAAATTACCAGCAGAAAATAAATAATTTTTTTATTATTAAAATTTATTACCAATTTAAACACCAATTGGACCATCTTCCTACGTTTGATATTTTTAAAAGAGGAAAAATATTATTTTTTTAAATTGACACAGACCTGAAAGTTTGGTTAATTTTACTCCGATAGTAAAATCCGATATATACATTTTTTTCTAACTTCCTCAATATCTTTATTTATAAACAAATACAATATATATACATACATTAAATTACTCTTTAAAATCCGATAAGAGAGTATTTTTTTATTTATACTCCACCCTACCTTTTAGGTATTATGGGTGTCAGGAACAGTTCTTTGTAGCATCCCACTACTGCTACTAAAACAATTTAAAATTCTTATAATCAAATACATACACCTAAACAAAATAAAACTATCTCTTAATGTCACTATAGAATTATGTCGATATTCGATTAAGGAGTAAACAAATAATATTAAGTAAATGCATGTGCCATTACAATTACACAAGGATTTCTTAATTGGTGCTTCGCGTGAAGTTCGCATTTTAGAGATGAATTTCTAATTAGATATTTGTTTTTTAATCTGTATCCACTTTTCAGTTGTTATGTTTTGTTGAGGTTGAAAATTTAAAAACTTAAATGTGGACTCTTTAGTTCCCTTATGTTCTCAAACGTAGGAAAGGAATAATGTATTACCACGCGTAAGTTTAGAAAAACTAGGGCTTTGATGTGGGTTTTTATGCTGGTTAATCTTTTTATTTTTTTTTTACTGCTATTGTATTTAATGGTAATATTAATACTTATTTATGATGTTAGAAGTCCTTTGCTTGATTTGTATTTCTTCGAGTAATAATTATTTTGAAAATACTAATATTATTTATTAGTCTTTTTCTCGATTTAACTTTTTAAAAAATTATTATTCTTACGCGAACGTCTCTCAAGAAAGAAATTTACTGATTTCATGTGACGGGATTAACTTCTAAGCTTAAACTCAAATAAGTTTCATCTGGGCCAACAGTAGAATAAGCTCCAATACTAGTTATTATGTTCAGAAAACGAGTGAAACGTAAGTTCCTAGCAGAGACCATGGATAGCCGAAACGTCTTAAAAGGTGCCGGTTTGAATCCATTCTGGTCTGGTTGACTTATAGTTCGTGACGGGCCTTCCGGAAATTTCCACTTCGGCTAGAATAGGTTAGTAACATGTATGAAAAACACGTCTTCTCTGCCCTATGTAAGAGAGTATAAGGGGTGGTAAATCTGAAATTAAATAAAAAAAGTTCGTCGCATTTTTTAATAATAATAATTTTTAATTGGCTGTATATGCTACATTATATAGAAACATGTCCTTAAAATTTTATACTGTAATTTTTATGACCTCATAAACAATTAAATTATTGGATTGTATTTGATAATAATAATAATATAATATTTGACATAAAAAATCTTGAAATGCTTGGAGCGTAGGGGAAACGTCTTTTGTATAGGGGCTATGGGAGTTTAAAATGTGAGTGTCAAGTTGTTATATCTCATTACCAAGAATTTAAACTTAATAGTTGGTTTCCATATTAGCTATAGACTATGACAAAATCCAAGATTCGATGGAGTATAATCCACAAAGGAAAATTGCGTAAATAATGCATATATTTTTATCAACAATAAATTCTAATTGCTTAATAGGCAACGTTATTTAATAAAATGCTATGAAAAACTTCTTATATAAAGCTGTTGTTGTAAGAGAGTGTTTCATCTGCGATATTCATAGCTCTACTGTGCCATTGGGGCTGGTTCTACCCGTACTATTGCTATTTAAGAACAAGCGGTGGACTGACCACTGTGTGCCGAAGGCAAACAGATAGTCCGGAGATGAGTCAGTAATGTCCATTAGTGGTTGGTCGTCTCATTTAACACACCGCTTCCTATCTTAGTCATAGGTTGGACAGATTCATAGAATGCCGAAACCTTGCCTTCTAGGGTTACATTGACTTTTCAAGAAATTGGCTCTAATGAAAGATATATACATTTGTTATTCATAATTATTTTCTACTAAGATATTGTATCGTCCTTTTTACAAATTATAAATCCTACTTTAGGAAAAATAAAATTAAATGTATTTTGTTAATCGTTTCCATTAAAAAGAATTAATTCTGAATATTCAAAGTAATGTTCATATTTGATGGAATCATTCTAAAGAAATTATATAAAGAAAGCTAACCAAAATCATACATTCTTACTTTAAAACTACTTTATTGATAACTATTACTGTCTACAGTTAAGAGTATATCGGCCTTAACCTTGTCATTGCATTTAATGGAGAACAATTAATTCATTCAATATTGACCATTTTAATAAAAATTAATGCTTATTCCTTCTTGTTTCGATGTTTGATCATTGAATTTTCAAGCAGTCATAATGAATGTTGACCTTCGCACACGGGCAAGAAACGGTCCGTCACCTATGTGATAACCCACCCTTCCTACGTCATACCTTAAAACTAATAAAAAATACTTGAAATTTATGTTCATTTACTTATTATCATGCTTATAATTAGTTATTTTAATGCTGCTGGGTCTCAGCATTTGTTTTAATACTATTTTATGCCCTTGAACTACAATTTAAGTCTTGGTTTAAGGTTTTTTTTTCTTATTTTCAGAGATATCTATTCGTTTTTCTAATGATTTTCCCAGACAAACGCCAAGTGTATATAAATTGAATATTGGATTGGAGATAGTTCAACACCATGTAGTACTCCACATGTTTTCACGCTGTTTCCAATTTTTAAAGTGAATTATTCTCGAATATTTATTTTCATAACACTCAATTAAATATGATATACTGTCCGTATCAAATTAAATTTTTCATTGAAAAAAGTACTTATTAATTATATATTGTAATAATTAATTAAATATAATAAATAATTATTTACTTTATAATTCTTAAAAAGAACAACTAAGATAATATTATTTTCCGATAATATTATCGATATATTTTAGAATATTTCAGAATAAATTATTAGAGTGATAAAGTCTTAAACATTTTACATAAATAAGTTCAAAAGTTCACTTCTCCATAATTTCATACATCATCATCTTTAGAAGATTTTTTCAAATGTCTGTTCCATTATTTCTTATAACATTCAGGACTAGAGACTAAAACAATCTTAATAAGATACATATCGCTGAGTTTGGGAATCATATCTTATTTGTAGATTGTAAAAAAATTTATAAAATAAAGTTTTGGATCAAATTTAGGAGTTTATATTAATTAAATAGCGTAATGAACTAATGATTACAAATACCTTAACATCTAAAAAATAATAAAATCTTCTCTCAAAAAAGGGGTCATTAGTGAAAAAAGAAACTAACTTTTTGTTCTAGATTAATTTCATCACACCATGATCTAACGCATATCTTTCAACGTTACAAAGTATTTAAAAAAGAATTATAATAATTGTGACTTGTGCTGCTGTGTTTGAGAATGGTAAGTTTTGCGAGGATGTCTTATACTTTATATTACAAATATTATGAAGTAAATAAGCCTCTAATCTCCTGTATTCATCATAATATTTATGATATGAGTACACTTAATCGCGGCAAAATCATGATTATCACCGAATCACCTCCTTACACAATCGTTGGTTTACTAACACTACTTCCTTACAATGTACTGAACCCTCATGGGTTGTAGCGGTACAGATTTATTTACTATTTTTTAAAAATAAATGTTTTAATACAATCATTTTAACATAACCAATTCTTTGAAATAAGTTGGAATAAAATATTAAATAATATTCTTTGTTGGGACCGCACTGCACATCCGCGCCGGGCTGACGTTCCCCGCCGAAGATAGGATGAATCGATTGCCGATGACAGAGGGTGGACGGAATCCGATTTGGAGGCGACCTTGTCACCCTCCTCTGATTGACTGGACACCAGCCCGGTCTTATTCACATCTCAAACAGTCCTATTCTTGCTGTTGATTCTTTGTCGGTGCAAATATTTAGTCACCAGCAGATCGAACTTTGCTTTCATTCAAGGGCTTCTAGCAGTCAAAATAACAGCCTTTTCAAAAAGTGAACAATATATTGAAAGCGTTCATGTAGGATATCTCAAGGATATATGAGCAGATCCTTAAATTATTTAAATTTTACTTAAATAAAATAGCTTAAGGTAATTGTTAGCCTTAAGCTGAATAGCACAGTTCTAAGGGATAGCAAAAACAAAATCGTTCATGATTCCGCTTTGAAACATTAAGACACGATCTCTGGCGTACGAAGGAAAGTTACAAATCATAACTTACTAACTTACGCTTTCTTACGAATCAGGGCTTCACTATAAATCGACAGACATTGAACTACTTAAACATCAGAAAACTGAAAAGAAGGTTTATAGATCAAATGTAATTTTTAAAAATGTTTTTTGTTGTCTCAGAGGGATTCTGTCCTTTCTCATGCCGACTCAGCCCTCAAAATTTCCTTTGTATCCTTTACCTATAGCGTTCGTTATGATGACGAAAATCTTTTATTTATAAATAAAATTCATATTAATAAATTATTATAATACCCAAGGATTTTGATATAGTTACGTCGTCTATCAAACATTAATATTGTACATGCAAAAACAAAAGATAGTAACTCTGTAAGCTTTTAGAAGCTAGTAATTATTGTTTACCAGATATTAGTATATTTTTAATTTTTTTATTTACTAGCATATTATAATTAATTCTTAGTCCTGTATGTTTATGATAATTCCTGGCTATCCAGAGAATAGTCTTATAAGTGATTACAAACTATCTAGGAACATTTATTCTCACATTTACGTCACGGACCGGTAGCCGCGAGGGTCAAACGAGCGGGGAATGGCAGAATTAGTCACCATGACGAGATCGGTTTCGTGTTTTCTCCTCACGTGATTGCGCACACGTGGGAAAGTGGGAGCCCACGTGCAGGTCACGTGTATCTCACTTCCTCCACTATCTTATCGAGGGGTTAAGTCTAAAAAACACGGCCCCTTTTCATATCTCTCAGTGGAGGAGCGGGTTCCTAGTTTTATCGCATCTACCTTACCTCTTCGTCATTATCTTGTCTGTTTTTTTTATTTTTCGCCTTTTTTTTAATCTTCAGATTAGGTTTATCTTTATTCTTTCGTTTTTGTCAGTTTTATTCGCAAGTAGCTAAATTCTAATATTTGTTAACACTTTTAACTGATATTTTAGAGCGCTTTTTATAAAAAGAAAAAATAATAAAGATATTCGATATTCGGTTTCAATCCATATGAAATTCTTCACCAGTTTCCAAAAGTAAAATAAAATCCCTAAGTTATTCAAGTTAATTTCTTTATTTCTTAATTAATTTATA
>NW_027108945.1:549765-570358 GCF_000696795.3 Halyomorpha halys
TTTTCATAAAATAAAAACCAAAGTTAGTACCAATTAGAAGTCCTAAATAAAACAAAATATCCCTCACTCCAAAAGTTTGACACCTTTAATTAGAAATAAATCGTGATTTCATGAGAATCTCTTGAGAATACCATTCTCATGAAAGATTTTTTCATTTGATTTCCGACTCACTTTCCTCTCTCTTCCTGGTCGTGATAGAGCTCTCTTTTGTCACCTGAGTTCGAGTGTCCTCTCGATCAAATAATATTCAAGGAATTGTTTGATTGTGATTCTAAACTGTCTAATGATAACTATTCCAATTACTAATCTCCTGATCTTTAATAATATTCAGTGTTATTGTTATCCATTATAGACCCTACGGAACTGAATACCCTTAGAAGACATTAGCATAGTCGACTCCTCCCCAGCCATCCACTAATTCCCTCGGTCGAGATCCCTAGAATTATTTTTCTTCATTAAGGGTCCCTTTTATGCGCCTCTTGAATAGCCTTGAATTATGTGCGGTCGTTATTATTATATTTTTCGCGGGATATTTAGCCTTTCCTTGGGGTGCTTATGCTCTCATTATTGTGATTTAGTGCCTTCTCATTGCATAATTCTTCAGGTTTATTATCCTCATGAAATGAACACTTCCTTTTTATGAAATGATTTTTACTAAATAACTATGATCCCCTTCGCCCTGTAATATTTACTTGTTGTTCTACTCACAATGGATATATGGGTTCGAGTCCAGTTACGTCTGTGGATTTTTTATGTTTTAGTGGAAGCATCACGTTTTATTAGTTTTATGAAGACGACTGAATTAAGAAGTTGTAGTTCAAGCACTGAAGCAAAATAGATTTGTGAGGGATTTTATAATTTCTATACAAACTTCACTAAGCTTTTATGAGAATTTAAAAGAGAAAATAGTTCCTACATTAAATTATTAAATTAAATACGTTATCGACCAAGGTTAAGTTTATATAGCTGACCAGTTCAAATAGTGAAATTAAGATTTCAATAGTTTGTGTATAATAATAAAATATTTTGTGTATACGTTTTCATTTATTTTTTATGTTTTCTATTCTCACCTTGCTTTTTGTTTATTATTTTAATAAAAAAACTATGCATTTTACTGTCTTAAAAATTAGAATTTAACAATATTAAATAAAATAAATTTAATTTAGAAACATTATTCCGAGTTTCTGTGTAATAGCTATAATATTTTACTCATCAATTTCGTCTAAGAAAGAGATGAAATTGAATGGATATTTATTTTTAATAATGAAACGTTGTAGTCAACCAAATGAACATCTCATCAAAATTTAAGTTTTAACGTTTTATGTAAATTCTATTAGTATGCTACCTTCTAGTTTCTCTACACGACTGTTTCACTCCATTATAACTGAGATAAAATTTACTAAATGTATAATATAATATGCAGTTGTAAATTTCAATAAAGATATTAAAACAAAAATAAAAATTTAAAATCTCAGAAAAAATCCTTTTATTAACCTTCCACCATTTCACAGTGGTTAGAATGACTGATTTGGATGAACAACATTATTTTTTTAGCATATTCTTTAGAAAATGTTATGCTAATAAAAATGTTTCGGTAAACGTAGGCACGCGAAAAATCAGTTGGTGGAGCTAAGATATGGTGGGAAAAAAAATCACGTCTCTTCTGATCTCTTAAAACAAAAATGTTTATGAAATCGCTAAAGAGACTCATATCAAACGAATACATTATTTTCAATCTAAAACATTATGAAATATCACTAATCCACCATGGTACGTTAATGGTACCATGGTACGTTAATAAAAAGACCTTACATACTGATTTAAAAATTCCAGTCACCGATTAAATTCGAACCAATTACAAACGTTTTCATGAAAATTTATTGGGACACTAAAATACGCTAAACCGACAAACAGCCACAACTCACAAGCTTGAGACTATAAGGATGAAGGAGGCCATAAACGAACATGGATGAGAGACCTACTTGCATGGAAAAGTAAGAAAAAGCAGAGAAGAGGTACCGCTGGGTGCCTTAAATGCCACCAGTTGTTTAATGTTGCATTCAGGAAAACTGTCGATTTTCATCCTTGTGTTTGACAGATGCGCATCTGAAAATAAAATAAAAAAAAGGTTTTTAAGATAACAAAAATAAAACTATCAATTTTCTGCATCTAAACAGTGGGAAAGGGTTGTAATTAATAAATAAAAGTCTATCGAATGAAATTTTATCGATTATATTTTCTGGTGTTGATTATATAATGTTTTTTTTGTTTTTTTTTGTAATTTGGCGCCAAGCTTCATATTACCACACGAGGTCCTAGGTCAATATAACTCTCCACCGATTTACTGACTTTTTTTTATTATAATTATGATTCAGATGAATATAATAAATCATTTTTTTTATAAAATTTCTTTGGATGTAAATAGTGTGTTTATTTCCAACCTTTTTTACTGACTTGTGGATTACAAATAATATTTAACTTTGCTAACTAATGTTTTTGTGCACATATAATTAAAATCAAACAAGCATTGTTTCGATATTCCACTGTTTTACACCCTGCATAAGGAGATGGTTTCGTCATTTTATTTTTTGTCTATTACCAAGGAATAAGATGCTTTGTGAGTTAGTGCATTTGTTTTGAAATAAAAATAAACATTTTTTTCCATTAATATTTCCTCTTCCATTGGTGTTAGCAAGTCACTCTTAAAATATGACTTTGAAATTTTAATCTTTAATAGCCAACACAGATATTGAAATTGATTGAACAAACCAGCTGAAGTCATGCTATTATCTCTTATGTTCATCTGCTATGCTTATTACATTTCCCGTGGTTCGTGGCGATACAAAGTGGAACGGTTGAAAATGCCCGAACTAATTATACAACAAATAAACTAATTATGCGAATGGAATTAACTTCGAATCCGGAGTGTGCCGCGAGTGATTAGCGTGTTACTTGCGTGACTCACGTGTTTCCTATTGCTATAAGAAGCGGAAATTGTTGATAATCTTTTTCGCGTGTGTATCTAAGTATATCGATATTACATATAATATGTGACACCAAACAACTGCGAGTTGAGGCATATTATATCACTTTAAAAGATACTTTTATTACTGATATTAAGGAAGGATAATAAGCATATATTTAAGTTGGCCTTTTATATACATCACACATTCTCAAGAATGTTTAAGTATTGTATAATTTATAAATAAAGTAATATATTTTATTACTTTTAATTTTTAACGGTATGGGTTGTTGTTACTCAGTAACAACTGGATAAAAGTTTGTTAATATCACTTAAAATTTGAAATATTATTTTTTTTTAAACAAAAGTAAACTTTGTAAAAATTGAAAGTTTAGATTATCATTGTATTTTATAGATTTCATGAATATTATCAAAATTTAACTGTTCGTATGTAAATACAAATAAATAAAATTATTTTTGAATTTGTGTTAATGGTTGAAATTAATATTAACTTATATATAAATAAACTCTATTAGCAACTTCTACGAAAACATTCTCTCTGAAAATCTACTTCCTCATCAGTCTTCCTTGTTTCATCAGGCGATCTCAATTCATTCTTGTTATCTACTTCATCTACCATTCCTTCCCACTTTTCCTAAATATTTTATTGTGATCAATTTATTTTTCTTGCATTTCTCCTACCGACCTGATTTCATCCTTAACAAAATCTCACACAAACCCAATAGGATTAGATGGAATACTCGTCAAACTTAAAAATAAAATCTTGGTGGTCCTTCTTTTTATTTCTAACGTTTCTCTCCAAAATTAGGATTTTCCTACTTCCAAGAAAAAGCCTCAGTCCAAAATTACCAGCCCTATATCTCCCAAAAACCAGCGCCGTCCTCTCCAATCTTTTCAAACTGGTTGAAAGAATCGTTTAATCACAAACATATATTTTCCTTGAAGAAACCCGATAATCTGAATTCACTCGACACTCTCCTATCAGGTTTCAGTTCCGGTTTTTCTACACAATATGCTCTGGTCAAAAATACTTTCGATACATACTGCTATGAAAAAAAAATATCTGTACTAATACTCCTGGACTTCTCTATAGGTTTTGATTCCCTGGACCATTCAATAATTACCGAATTAAAATCACTATCCTTATCAAACAGTTCCATTCTTCGACTGTAACCATTCCTTTTTAATGATGAACTCAAGCAGTTGTAATTTCTAATCTACCCCTATCCTTATTCCTTACTCTGTCCTGAGGAATAGCTTAGGTTTCGAATGTCCCTCCCCTCCTGTTCAATTCCTATATTTATGATCTTTATAATTCTATTCACTACTGTCCCTACCCATGTACGCTGACGCCTTCAAGCCTATATATCCTTCCCCCCTCTGAGTTATTCTTAGCAAAGACCTGGATAGGATCAATGCCTCGGTAAATTTTAAAAATTAAGACTGAACACTACGAAAACTCAGGCCATTATTATAGGTTCCCATTCCCTCCTCAGATTCTACGGTCCTGCTCTAATCGTTAATGCTGACCCTATCACTTTTAGCTACCCTGTTAAAAACGTGTTTCTGAATATTGACCAAACCCTATCCTGGAACCCTATTTTCGCCTCATATTGATGTATTAGTACACATAATCTATTTCGGGGTTCTGCCACCTACTCCCACAGCCCAAACTTAAGCTCTTTGTATCCTCACTTATTTTCCCCCACTTTGACTAATGTTATAACTACAGTCCGGAGGCCATTCGATTTAACAGGAGAGCAGATTGAAGCGGTGAATTAAAGTCTCTCACTTTAACCGTAGGCAATATTTTCTCAGATGTTTCTCAGCACCCTTTCTATATCCATAGTCTCCTCTATTTCAAATCCTCTATCCACTACCAGGAAACAAGATTCCCTCTTGTACTCACCATTCCTATATATTTCTTTCCATCGAACCGAAACAAAGTTCCTTTTTAGCCTGCT
Organism: Halyomorpha halys; assembly: GCF_000696795.3. Lineage (NCBI taxonomy): Eukaryota > Metazoa > Arthropoda > Insecta > Hemiptera > Pentatomidae > Halyomorpha > Halyomorpha halys. The sequence goes on from NW_027108945.1 coordinate 554,713, forward strand.
CCAATGCCTTCTGGATTTCATTCCCTCCAAATATCCGACATGATTCTTCCCTATCTTTGTTTAAGTTCCTTCTTTTGCAATACCTTTTTACATTCCTAATCGATGCTCTCCAACCATAACACCGTAATAGAATTAGGATCAGAAGTTAATTTTTTTCTTTTATATGAATCGGTTATTTTCTCTTCTATTTAACTTTAGGACTTTGGATTTTTTTAATGGAATAAGTATTTATTTTATTTGCTTACAGTTGTGATATCTTTACGATTATATAATATTATCCGAAGCCAATAATATTTTAATAAGATTTTTTCTCTATTCTGTTCTTTTGTCCTACTTTTATTTTTATTTTAGAATAAGAATTGAGTTTGTTTCTTATTTTATTTCCTTTTTCTTGTTTACCAATTTTATACTCATTTGCTTTTTGACATTGTATAGATATCATTAGAAGTTGATAATTTTTATACATATGAACAGATAAACGCCTTTTAATTTTGACTGAGGATAAGAATTTGTTTTATTTTGTTTACAAATTTTATAATTGTTTATTTTGTACATTATGTATAAATAAGTTATTTTTATTTTTACTTTCATCTTAGATTGTTTAGCATGTTCGTGTTATTCTGTTAGAATTATAAGTTATTCTGAAGAGACTCTGTTCAGAATAAAATTGATTTTCTATTCTATTCTAAACAGTTAATAATCCTCCTAGTTTTAGAGCTTAAAATGGATCAATGTCACAATGATTTAATTTCCAATTTAATAACCATATTAATACAACAGATTTATCCAAAACTTTGAAGCAGTTTGACGTTGAAGTTTAATTTACCTATTAATTAAAGACCAATCCGACAGTAAACTTAAATACTATCGATATAATATAGATCGTATACTATAGTACAATGTATATAAATGGTTATCAAATATTATATTGACCTATTGTGTTCTGCTAACCCATTTGTTTTCCATTTAATCAGCTATTTTAGGAACTAACCATCATCTCAAGTGAAAAGTTGTTTTGATATCTACTACTAGTTCATTCCGTACGGTTTTGTTTTTCAACTCTAGGTGGGAGATTGTACTTCCCGATTCAATTTGTCTGCTGTTCCTGCACGAAGCTAAACTTTGCGATCACGTCCGTTATCGTCAACATTCTGCTGATATTCACATTTTTTTTTTTTTTTTTTAAATAGTGCTGAGCTCTCTTTTTTGATCTCCATGTCATTTCTGTTCCGGTTTATAATGAATGAATGTCATATCGTGTGCGAAAAAACCTTCCTGTTGATAACATTTTTTCAGCGTTGTGTTATTGTTTCTGAATCTGTCAACTTTTTGAATTCCATTTTCGTTTTGCTTTAAAGTATCAAATCATGTTGCAATTACAATGCAGCGATATTAGTTATGGTATGACCTAGAGATTGGACATTAATTAATAATTATTTATTTTTATTTTAGTTGTTATTTATTTATTAAATTAATTTAATATTTAACAACTACTTAGATCATATTGAGAAGTAATAGTCATTAAAATACAAGGTTATTTATTGTGTTCCTAAGGGGTATTTTTTTATTATCTAAATACTAGTTAATGAACAAATTAACTTATACAAAAGACCTAACTTAAGTGAATTCCAACCGGTAGGTCCGAATCTTTCTTTAATAATGAAACTAAACTAACTCGAAACGTTGAAATTAGCTACTTTTTTTTAATAAAAGAATAGAAGGAATTGGAGTTAGAATAGAATAAGCCATATGGTGTAAGTTGATTAGTAAATCAGTTATAAAAATTCCAGGATTTTTATTTAATGTTTTATATGGTTCATATTCTCGAATATTAAGGAAACATTTATCGGAACTATGGTGTTGGACAAACTATCACAATTAATAGTTTTGTAAAAGAAATATTGAAGAAACGAAGGAACATTATGTACATATTTCTAAGTTTCTTCTAAATTAAGACATTCTTGTCTCAACCCTTTATATTGTAAATATTAAATTTAGCTTTTATGCAACGGTCAGAATTGGAATTCGATATTTTAACTTCCAATTAAAACTCATTGTTTTGTACATAGCCAATGTCTATGAATAAAGGTGTGATCGGATTACCAAACTTACAGGAAGGTCTTTGGAATATTCCCTGAAGTTCACCCTTTTTCTAAAAATATTTTAGAATACTGGCCTCTCTAAATAGAATTTTTCAGACTGTCGAATTTCATAACTTTACGGTTTTCAAATTGGTAGGGCAGGGATAACATATCCTCCTCCACTCTCCCTTTCCTCTTCCCATAGAAGCTTTCCGTTCATATTCTCTCTAACGGGCAATTTCCTTGACTTGAAACCTGGAATTAAACAATTGAACGACAGATGGTACGTCAAAAATCAGTAATCATAGGTAAGCTGTGATATAGGTGAGCTTTCCAAATTATAAAGTTTACAAGTTGCTGCTCAACATTTTGCTATCCATATACCTTGGTCCAAGGTCAACTTAAATTCACTTGCGAAGAAAAAATGGGGGACTGAAGTCTATCAAATTATTGACAAACACGAACTTTGCATATAAAAGAGATTTAAACTACAAAACAGATTAATGTATAAGCAATGGTATATTAGATATAATTTCAATATTTTCATTTTTTAACTTTCTTCTACATAGATGAACTTATATATTCCTGTAAAAATTATTTTTTGAATATTTATGTTATATTTACTTTTAACGAGCTTGAGAAAGACTAATTCAGTTAAAACACAAGAACGTATACAATATGTAATGAACGGTCGGTTTTGTATACATTTTTTTTAAAAAGAATTTTTCAATTATATATTTAAAGGATGCTTGATATAAATTACATAAAGATATAATTGGTATATATAAAATATAATGACTACAGATAGAGAAGGGAGAGCAATCAGTTTGCAATCAGCGGGGAGCAGTGAATCGAGTTAGTTCCGATAAATGAGCGGGGAGCCTCGGATCGAAGCGAATATTCGCCTTAATGGCGGCGAGGTATGCACTGCCTGCCTCACATAGGTTGTAATTGCATTCCCACTGCCTCCTGTATTGTGCCATCTGGAAAACTGTGTCCAGGTAGCTCTGTGGTACCAGAATATTTTTGTACGCTTTAAAATGCTTAAACAAACTATGTTCAAAGAAAACTATAAATAATGTTAGATTTTTTTTTCATTATATTTTTCTAATAATCTTAGATAAGTCTAAAAATGTCTATAAATATAATTGACTAATCTTCATATTTAACTGATATTACGGATCAGCCGCTTACATCAGTAGAAAATAGTTGAATGAATTCATTATGTACATAAATTATAATTATGAAACCGTAGAAGATAAATTAAACATTTATTTGGATCTGTATTTTGTTAAGAAGCTAGCATGTTATTTCGCTTTCACTAAATTGAAACCTGAAAGTAAAAAAATTATAAGGCTTCTTGTCTACGATTACCTAGTAGAAAGAAGGATGGTGGCAGTATATTCTTTCCGGAGAAAGATGGATTGAGACGGCTACACAAATGGAAATAACATAACCTGAACCCCACTAATTATTTTTAGAGTTTTATACTTTGCATGGAATATATTAGGAATGTAAAATTCTTCAATTATTCGGCTATAATGCTTTGTGTTCAGTGGCTTTCAAAGTCAGTGATCCAGTTTTGATAGTTATAGCTCAGAGATTTCCTGTATTTCTATTTTTCCCTCCCCTATTGGGAAGATAAGGTTTGGTTGAAGTCCTCCAGCTGAGTGGAAATCTAGTATATAACTGTTTATGTTGTCTATTTCACCTTATTTGTTTTTCTTATTTTAATTATATTTTTTGTACTACGGTATGAATGAACACCATTATCATTACTTTCCATTCTTGAGACAAACTGTCATACATAAAAATAAAAACATTTGGAAGGTTTAACTGCGAAAGGAAAGTTTCAATATTAAGCTTACAATATAAAAGGAATAAACTAATGGATAAATCTCAAAGGGTCGAAGAGAGATATATGAGATTTATTTAATCAAATTAGAACAATCTAATCCTAAGAATTGTAAATTAAATATACAATTTTTAAATATTTTCTTATAAAATAGAAAGATTATATATATTTTTTTCAACTTGGATCCTATTTCATAATGAGAGCTAAAAGTAGTACAAGAGCCGAGAAGAAAAAAAGGTAGTTATCTCACCCGATTTTTGATTACTCTAATGAAAATAATGTATAATTTCTAATCAAAACTGATGAGTCTGCCAAGTATAGGTAGGGGGAATAAAAAGTGGAGGCTGTTTCAAAACCTTAAAAAAAACACTAATTTTTCATTCGGAGCTCTATATCTTAAAAACTACCAACAACACTAGAAAACCTAAGAGAACATTATTTAAAGAAGAGTAAATTTGCTGAAATATTAGCCCTAAAAGAGCTATTTACGTCCAATAGTTCTCGAGATATAACTTTTTAAAAAGCAAAATTTCTTAAAAATCTACTGAAAGATTAGTAGTTAGTTAATTTAATTTGATAATTCTATATCTCAGGAACTATGTGACGTACAGATGTCTATTAGCACTCAAATTAAAGCTAGTTTAATGGACTATAAAGAAGTTTATGACCTTTACCTTCGTAGGAATAGTAGTTTTCATGATATTTGCTAAAATAAATTGGTTTATTGTTGTTCGGAAAATAAGTTTGATTTATGAAAAACTTCATTTCAGGAACCATTGGACGTAAAGATGTCTGCCAGCGCTCAAATTAAAGCTAGTTAAATTGACTACAAAATAGTCAATTATGTTTATGTTTGTAGGAGTAGTAGTTTTTATGATATTTGACAAAATAAACTCACAAAATGTTAATTTCTAGTTGTTCGCATAAAGTGATGGATTTTTGAAAAATATATCTCTAGATCCATAAGACGCACATATGTCTGCCAACACTCAAAATAAAGGAAATTTAACTTACTATAAAGTACTTTATGACACTTATCTTCGTAGAGGTAGTAGTTTTTATGATATTCACATATGAATATGAATTTGGCAAATGAAAATTTGTACGAAAAATAAATAATAACAAAAAATAAATCAATTTATTTTAGCAAATTTCATGTAAACTATTACTCCTACGAAGATAAACATCATAAAATACATTATAGCTCATTAAACTAGCTTTAATTTGAGTGCTAATAAACATCTTGGACAAATGGTTTTTGAGATATAAATTTTTCAAAATAAATTCACTAACTACTGATCTGTCAGTACGTCCCAAACAACATTTTTATGAAACGTTGCTTTTCATTAAAAAGCCATATCTCGAAAACTATTCAACATAAATAACTTTTTTAGGGCTCATATTTTAGCAAATTTACTCTTCTTTAAATGACGTTCTCTTAGGTTTTCTTGTGTCATTCCTACTTTTTAAGATATAGAGCTCCGAATCAAAAATTAGCTTTTTTTATCACTTTGATACAGCCGCCATTTTTCATTCCCCCTACTTATACTTGGCGGACTCATGAATTTTGACTATTAATTATACATACTTTTCATTAATGTAATCAAAAATTGGGGTAAGATAACTGCCTTTTTTCTCCTCTTGGGCTCTTGTACTATAATACAAGTATACAAACTACAAAGTACAAGTACTTTGGTTTCATAATGGTTAACAGTAAAAAAATTACAATATGGCATTGTAAAAGTTAGGGAAACTAAAAGCAGTATTTCGTACTTCGTTATGAAACAGGCCTATGTTGTTACAGATAAAACCACAGATGAAAATGAAATATTCTGGTGATACTTCGCTGTCTTTCAGATACATTTTATATTATAGAAAATTGTATGATAATGTTTAGTTTAAAACTACACAAAAATACGAATTTCATTTTGTAATTTAAAAATAATAAAACATTCCTATGAGAAATGTGTCTGAAGAGCTGCATAAAATCAGAAAATCACGATCTCTGAAAATAAAAATGAATTATTCTTAACTATTTTAATATGTTTGGGCAAAATATTTAAATAAAAAAGGATTTAGGAAATATGAAGATAAAATATTGATGAATAGTGTATTTATTAAATATTGTATATTAAAAGTATATATAATAAAAACTAAAATTTTACATGCTGTGATTTTTATAAAGCAATATTTTTTAGTTTATATGTTAGTTACTAACAGATGTAATTATTTTTGTTGCAGATCCGTACCAGATGTTCGGGCCGACGAGCAGCCGACTGGCCAGCTCAGGTAAGACGATTAGCATATAGCAGGGCAGGACGTTCATAAATATGCACCGCTCTTGTTTAACCAACCCGCACAACTCTTTAATTGCGACGTTCGTTAACTGTCCTTTCTGTTTGCATGTCTCGTTATGTATACAGGCTACATGCACCGGGCCTGCGTCATTGACACAAATAAGAAGCGAGCAAATGCATCAAATACTTTTTAGAAATCGTATAAATCTATTACCCGATTTAGGCGGTTCTCATTCCCTGAATGCTGATAGCTCTAAAAATTTTATAATGTTATACTTCATTATATATTATAATTATTAAATATAATAGGATTTATTAGTTATAAAACATATTCGAAGAATAGTTTATTTCAGTAGGTCTGAAGTCAAATATGTATACTGTTTGGATTTTCGATATTTAACAAAAATAAATGGAACCTGTTGAAGCATGTTTATCTATGGAAGAAACGCAAATTGACAGCTGTGATTTATCTAAAGCATTAATTTGTTTCTTCATCTTCAGAGCTGAGTCGTCTTTCTGCCGAATATTATTTAATTTTTGGGAATAGGTGAATTTAAGGTGTGTTACAATGTTCCACGATTGTGGCGGTCCCAGTAGTCATGAAGTTGACCAATAATTGCCATTATTTGATCCTTTTACCGTGTTTTTAAAAATTTTTTTTTTATTTTATACCTATTGGAGTCACAATTAACGTGTTTCATTAATAGTCCAATATTAGAGAAAAGTAAAATTAAAAAAAAAAAATCCAGTTCTTTTGGATGGATTTTCTAACTTACAGGAGGTTTGAGGAGTATGTTCTGAAAGGCCTTTTTGAAAGACTGATCTCTCTAAATAGGGTTTATCAGCAATTTTAACTATACTAACGTCTTTGAATTATCTTTTACCACAATTTTCAAGTTAGAAGAAGGTTGGTTATCAATGTTCTCAACGGGTTTTCAAATCACTCCTCCCTCAATCACCACGTAACGACATCTCTGAACCAAAGTGGCGAGTGTTTAGCTACACTGATGTTTAACTCTTAAAAAGTTTTATTTTATATTGTCGTACCGATAAAAAAAAAAAAATGTGTACATCATTCTTGGGACATAATAATTCAGAAAATATATTCAATAAAACGATGACTGAGACGAGGTTTATCCAGAATGATGCGTCGGTTTACTCTTTAAAATATATAAAAATCGTGCTGGTGATATTTTAAACCTTATGAGATATACCACTTACTGTAACTGTTCCTTAACCCCTTAGCTTGTACGCTTGAGCGCGCTAAACAGGCGAAACTGTGCACACACGGACTAATTCGAGAGGCGTTGTATTTTATGCTGCTATATTTTTTCACACTCGAATAGAGAAGAGAATTTAAAATAACAATCATTTATTCTGTGCAATAACACTGTTTATACAACTAAACTAGCCGACGTTTACATAAAGAGCTAGGTATTATGACCAATATTGAAAATTAAAATTAAAATTTTGATTTTTTTTTTGTGCCAAGACAATGTTCTAAAATGTGTTTTTGCATAAAAAAAAATTTGATTTTTTCTTAAATTTCTTTTTAAAAAAAACTGCGTTAAGGGGTTAACTATTTTTGGAAAAGTGCTACATCCTGGTATACAACTAGAGCCAGTTCTACCTAATAGGCTACCTGTGGGTACACGATGTTAGGAGAGAACATACTAAATATTTATATATAATTTTATTTCCTCTATATTAACAATGCCTTATTAATCCAGTTATAATGACCCCCTTTAATTTTAACCTTTCGTAAGTAAAGAATAGAAATTAGTTCTTTACCTTTTTTTTGTACATATCTCTTTTATTCCTATGAGCTTCCTGCAACCTTCGGTTAAAATAAAGCATGAAAGTTCCTTTGATAAAATGATTGTTTTTTTTTTTTCAATTTTTCGCAGTCTCTAAAATTATTCTTAATAATTTCCTAACATACTCACCTTTCCGTATCTACTTAAAAAATATATCCACAAATGTTTTGTGAAATTATTGATAATGAACAAAACACCTCTTTTATCTTGTTTCTGAATGTTTGCTTAGCGGTCACTAATCTTCCATTTTAAACCTTCAAAAATATAAACAAATATAAACCAGAGTTTTTCTTGTTGTTGTTATTTTTTTACAAAATAAGACCACACACAGTTGCAATCGAACGCAGCTGAAATTTGTTTTAATATTTCATAAGGAGTATTGTGCACCGGCGGTCGGCTGCGTTCCAAAGATATCTACCAAGAAAATATTTTTGAAATGATATTTTTATACATATTCGAGATATATTTACTAGCTTAAAAAATATATATATATTTGCGTTGGATATCTTCAAGTATAATTGTTGTATAATAATAATGTTGGTAATTATTCCTCAAAAATTAAACGTTACTCCTTGATTGGATTTATAAGGCTTGTTACAAATGTAAAAAAAATAATATTTCAGATTAAATTAGTAAAATGTTTTAGGCAATTAGTACATCTATAATTTGTAACAACAACAAACACAAACAAAACAAAAAACCTATTGCAATACCTCGAAAAAATATTGTTTTTTTTGCCGGTTAAACTTAATGCAATCCACGCATTAAAGGTTTGATGTAAACTTCAGATATCAACTCGTAAATGTGGCAGCATATTTCATTGCTTAAGTATTTAACTGTAACTACCTTCATGCCCTACTTATTATAAAATAACCAAAAATAGGCACTATACTACAATATTAACATGTTTTAGTAATGTTATATTTAAAAAAAAAAATCAGACTTTTTATACTTTTCATAAATTAAGTAATTCAATCAAAATACATTAAATGAATTAAAACAAAAATAAAATGTTAAATTATTTGCATATTTATATACTTTTTTGTTATCTAGTTTGTCATGTCAAACAACTTTGCTTAATTTATCGTTGGGATCATGATTCGCTACCGTGTTTACTATCGTAATAACTAAGTGTTTTGAAATATTAAAATTAAATTAAGTTATTCGGATTTCCATAACAGGGATTTAGCGTGACTCCGAGGCAACGACCCCGAGCGCAGAGTGAATTTGTGAAGCCGATTTATCCCGCCTCTATTTTTCCCGCTCAAATGGAAGAGTCGTTAGATAACCAGCATTGCGATCTTATCCAGATGACGGATGGGAATAAAAAAAAAAAAAATAATAAAATCAAAATCCCAATAAATAATGGGTTTCAATTTTGGGATAGGAATTAAAAAAGCTGAGCCGGGCTGGTGTATTGTGAGCCCTGTCGGGGATGGAAATGTCAAAAAGCCAGTTAAAAATGAAATAGGGGCTCTGACCAGGGGGTGGCTGGGGTAATAGAGAACACACCTGCAACCATCCCTCATATTTTTTGTTTTTATTTTTATTCTCAACACCCAGTCGACAATTCATCTGTGCCTGTTCTCTTTTATTTGGATTAATGAACAGCAGATCTACATTAGATACTACCGGAATACAAAGCTACGCTGGCTCGTATTTCAACAATATCGGGTTTTCGGCGGCCTGTCGTTTGCAGATAAACTGAATGCAGGGGGTAATAAATCTTTACAATAATCTAATTGGTTCATACCAGTTTAGAAATATAATCTGTTATTACTATTATAATTTTTTGCAATTAATCCGTTTAATTTTATATAAACGTTTTTTCGAGAGGAATTGTCAGTAATCGAGGGAGAGATCGTTATTTGAAAACTATAACATATAGTTTAATACCACTAACTTCACCTTCCTATCTGAATCCTTATAGATTTATATTTGTATTAGTGATTTTCCAAGTAAACCACGTTTTCCCTCCTTAAAAAAACTTAACGTTTCTGCTGAGGGGTGATACAGACCACCCACTGTCGTTTTGAATAGTATTATCTTTTTCTAAAAAAAAATATTTATTTAACAAAAACTTTTAAGGAATGACATTGGTTGAAATAATAAGGGAATTGGAAAATTAGATTGTATGAAATGCTTAAATAGCTATCCATTGAAATATCATTTAATTTGAAGAGATGGTCAATATGGTGGGAATCGAACCCACAACGTTCTGAATCAGGCACTCGGGGATCTTCACTCTAAAGTGCTCATCCATCAAACTGTTCCTTTACTATTTCGATTCCTAAGATTCAATAAGTAATTCTTATTTTCAGTACTTTTCACGTATTTCACGTACTTAACTCGTAACGTCCCTTGAAAATTCTTTGGAACTGTTTTACTTAGTAATATTTATTTAAGTCGATAATAAACTATGTGGTGTATATTTTATTGTGTGCTATTGTACATAATAAAAATATAGATTAAATAATTTATACATTATTTCCTCTCATTAACTTATGCATTAATAATAGAACAATGGGTTTGTTTCCTTATTTAAAATTCCAAAGGAAATGGGTGACCCAACCATGACCCCCTCAAGATGAGCACAAAGGACATTAACAGTTATTGTTATAAGAGACTATTGATTATAATAGCTATCAAATGGGCCAATAATAAGGCATCGGGGAAGGGGAGAGAGAGGGGATGTGACTCAGGGCTATTTGCCTCTTCCGAGCGATCTACCCTGAAGGCTCTCTAATCCGTGGAGCCACTCTCTTGTTAGGGTCGCTGCCTTCTTTCACATTTCATCCTTCATTGGCTACAAAAAGTGTCGCCACTCTCTGCCAAAACTCTCTGTCAGGTCTTGTTAGCTCCTCAGATTTATGTGTGAAAATATCGGCTTTAGGGGTCAAAGGGACCATCAACTTCAAACTAGCTAAATATGAAGTTACCAGCATTATCTATTTTTAATCATTTTTCACCTCCAAATTTGAGGCCGCTGCTGGTGATTTTGTCACCTTAACAAGTATTTTCACCTTAAGGCGTCACCTTAGCAAACTCGAAACAGCAGCGGTGTCGGATCGATTCAGGGCTGGAAGAGATGAACATTATTTCGTTGCAGTCCTACGGAAAGTAAACTGGATCTTTCCACTCTGGTTAGAATAAAGTTGTAACTTGTAGTGTTACTCTCCCCTCTCTATTTTAGAATTATATAACAGGAAAAGAAAATGGGCTTTAGTGCCTTAGAGTAAACACAAAATTTTTAAATTAATAATAATAAAACATCATAAAGGTGTTCTACAACAATAATAAAATGGAAAAAAGTGAAACAATATTAATTCACAAAAATGCCAAAAGAAAATAACGTTCACATAAGTTCAAAGTTAAAATGGATATTATAAACATATTTTGTGTTAATGTAAAAAAAAAAATCATATTTAAGAGATTTATATGAATATTAGAAACCTCAAACGTAAAATTAAAAAGATAACAAAATATAAATTCTCCAATAAACCATAAAGTATCCTCTGATTGGAATTAATAAAAATGATATAATGATGATTCAAAAAATGATCAAACAATGTTTTATTTATATTTTATTAGATTCTAAATTACAGAATATAACCAAAATGACTGTGGTCTCAATTTGTCACATAATTATTTTTACCATCTCTTGTTTTGGTTAGACTTATGACTTATCTGATTTATAAGGTTGTTTCCAAATATTTAGTCACTATGACATATGCGGTCACTTAAATCACCGATTCATTTATTCTGTTGGGAACTATTGTATTGTAGTTAGTTATACAATTAAAAATTTAAGACCTAGTTGTAGTTACATGGTTCGATAAAGTTTTAACCGGACTTAATGTTATTAAATTTGATCAGAAGATATATAGTTTGTTCATTTAGTTTCCATTTTTACTCAGTAAGAAAGTGTGAATAAGTAGAAGAATATTCCAACATTCCAAGGAACCTTTATTTCCTCTTAAATTTTTTTTCTCTCAATCCTTGTATTTTTTTTTTTTTCCGGCCAAGACTCCCATTGGAGTCCTATACTGCCTAACCATGGTTGGGGGTCAAAGTTCTTCATTTTATGGGACCGCCACGCAATGAAAAAAGTCGACGTCCCAGGCCGGATTCGAACCGGCACCGCCAATAAACATCAAATTGGTAAGACTGTGTCTTAACCACTGAGCTATGGGCGGCCCCAATCCTTGTATTATCCAGAAACATTAATTTCATCTCGTGTACAAACGTGTTGAATAAAAATAAACGCAGAAATAGCGGTTTTTAAGACTATTGGTATATTTTTTTTACCATATTTATTTTGAGAACCAGTTCTTTACTGAATGTTATCCACATTTGTAGTAGATAATTGTTAATACATCTTCACCAAACAGTACCGAATCTTCAATGCAACCTAACTCCATTATTTTACTAGAGTTAAACCTTTTTCAGTAAGAAATACTTTTTTTATGCTTATGCTAATTTGAATGAAACTAGGACGAGACAACCTAAATGAACCTCAAACATATCATGATGATGGTAATTTATTCGGACTTTATTAAATGTTTCATAGCTTACTAATTAAACCAACTGAGTTAGGATATTTATTATTTCGAACCTTTGTCTATTTACTAACTTTAATTTCTAGTAAGGTGGCAACTAATTGAAAATTGAAGGAGTGAGAGTGTGATGTTACATTCTCTCCAGGAAAAATAGGGATTTAGACTTTGAATAATATTTTGAATACTCCTTTCAATATAGCACTTTTATTTTTCTAAACCTTAAATTATGATAGTGTTCAGAATTTAAGAACTGGATTTTCCAGTCTAAAACGGGAGAAAAAATTATTAAATTTTAGTTTCATGAAATTTATAGGTATGTTACATAACACTTTCATCCACTCGTATCTTCAATTTACTCGTATCTATTATTTATTTCAAATAAATCTGTTATCTTCAATTGAACTTGTGGTAACAATTGACAATTGAGTTTTTGAAGAAATTGTGTTTTAATTGTTATTTTCTTTAAACTATAATTTTTTTTACCATCAATATTCATCATGATCTTAAGGACTTATGTGTTATCCTCAGGTTCTGGTCAGATCCAGCTGTGGCAGTTCCTCCTGGAGCTCCTATCGGACTCAAGCAACGCCAATTGCATCACCTGGGAGGGCACCAACGGAGAGTTCAAACTCACCGATCCGGACGAAGTTGCACGCCGTTGGGGAGAACGCAAATCAAAGCCCAACATGAACTACGACAAGCTGAGCAGGGCACTAAGGTATGTCACCTTATTATAATTACCAGGATTTACTGAAGCTATTTTTTCTTTCATGAATAGGTATCGTATAAGTTAAAATCCGGTTCGGTGCTCGAATCACACAACTTCCAATTATCGATCATAATGATAGCAGACATTAATCCTTACTCGTTTCAAAACAGCAATATATTAAGGTGGAAATACTTCGCCTTACTACATATAAAATGCAAAATTCTGGCTATTTCCATAGGAACCATGGAAACACGAAAACATTAAAAATTTCATTTATGCGTTTTTTGTTAATACACCTTATCTTATATATTAATTTTTAGCATTCCTGTTGTATGCTATACCTCTGTATTACTCCCCTTATACCTTGAAATTTATTTTAAATCTTGGAAAATATTTCTCATTTTTCCCCTATAATTAACTATTAAATTATTTTATAGTTTATATTATCCTATTTGTTATTGCTATTAACTATGAGAGGTGGTTGATTAGCTCAAAAAAACACAATTAATGATACTTTAGAAGAAGACATTTTGATTAGTCTGCATGTAAGCCCTGCCAGGCTATTTTAATGAGAATAGGACCTGCCTGACATTAAAAGCCATTTAATTAAACATTGATATAATAAATTTAATCTAATGATAATGATGACATAATGATATAAAATAAAAAAATATTCATATAATGACATAAAACAGTAAATACTGAATATGGAAAAATAAAAGTGAACAGAAAATGTAAGTTCTTGAGGGAAATAATTTGTCACAGTTGTTATGAGAAAGAGAGCATCCGATAGAAAACCACCAAATTAGAAAATTCAAGTTTTCAAAAAAGTGAAATTTACAATAAGAAGAACTTCTCCTCCAATGCAAAGGCATTACAACGTTGTGATAAGGCCTGTTATTTTATACGCGGTGGAGACCACATGCTTACCAAACTTGGAAGAGTTGCTAAAAATAGATAGAGGGATCTTAAGAAAAATCTATGGGCCCAGAAAACCGAGATGAGATTCAGAAAGCTGATGTTCTATGGGCACATGAAAAGGATGAAGGAGGAAAGATTGAACAAGGAGATCTCTAACAAAATTTTTAGCTACAAAAACATGGGAGGATACACGAGGCTAATGAGAGAGGAATTAAAGAGACTTAAAAATTCAGATACCGAATATCTAGGTAGAGATACGTATAGGAAAACATTGAAAAATCTCACCAATATTGGAAGAGGAAAAAAAAAAGGGGTACGAAGTGGTCCGAATAAAAGAAAGAAAAGCAGTCGAGAATCATGGAACTGCGATGGGAAGAAAGAAAATCAAGACTCCCAAAGAACCCAAACCATTGATATGCACGCGATCCTTAGTGGCCGATACATGATAAAAAAAAAATAATAATCAGAATCATTAGAGCCGTTTTTCGAGGAAAATACATACATTTTTAAAAACATATGATATCATGTATTGGCACTTCCGGCAAGTCGATTTCAGCGAAAACGTAACATTCTACATTACTTTAAATATGTATTTTCTGTTTAAAAATGTTTAATGAAAAATTATACTTCCAATGATGATTTGTTGTTTATTGCCAGAATACATGACAGAATAAACAATTAAGTTTATGAATTTTTCCATATTCATTGATAAAAATTTCAAATGACGCTGAATTAAAACTTTTACTACTCAAAATAAAAAAAAAAAGTACTAGTTTCGAATCAAAGAGTTTTAAAATCTAAGAAAATAAGTAAGCTTAAGTCTTAATGAAGATGATGACATTGTGTACACGAAAAGTTGAAGAGGAGCCTAAGGAAGTGAATACCAAACAAACATTCAGAGACCAAAGCTTAAGAAGCCTGGTTGCAGAAGACAACAAAGTAGATAGCGAAATAAAGGCCAAGATGGCAGCAGGAATTAGATGTTATTTCTCACGGCAAAAAAATTTGCTAACTTACTAAAAAAAGTTTAGAGCTCTCTCTAAAAGAATGAAAGTGGTCATCTACTAAACCATCATAAGGCCAGTAGAGTAATCTGTGGTTGTGAAACATGGCTCTTACAAGAACAGAAAATTTCGTAGAATGAGATTTTGAGAAGAAGAAGGAATGAGGACCTGATGGATCTGTTTGAGGAACCCAACATTGTGGCTTTAGTGATTATAATACACTATGAATAAGATGGACATGACACGTTGAGAGGATGCCCGAAGAAAGGATACAAACAAATTTGATATATGGGACACCATATAGAAAACAGTTGTCTCTTAGACTTCGTACAGTGAGGATCGCGGTCTCCCTTTGACGATAAACAATAGACCTATTGTTTGCCACATCTCGGCTCAGGACTGT
>NW_027108945.1:575715-608258 GCF_000696795.3 Halyomorpha halys
AATAAAAATAAAAAAATAAAAAATAAATAAAATTTAACGAATATTAGCAAAATTAAATAAAATATAAATGGCGTTGATGACCAATGAAGTTTGGCGCCACTAAACAACCAAACAAACAAACAAACAAACCATATAGAAAACGGAAATGAGGAAGTCCCCGGATCGGATGGCTGCACGATGTTAAGCAGGGTCTAAGGCGGTTAAATGTTAAAAGAACACTCTAAACTTCCCATTCACTACAAAAAATAATACACTACGATAATCAGACCCATTTGGACATATGGAATTGAGCTCTGGGGCTCTACCAAACCATCAAATTCCTCCCGCATCCAATCCTTAAAATCCAAAATCCTACGTAGAATCCTTGATGCTCCTTATTACGTCACAAATAAACTCATCCACAAAGACCTTAACATCCCATTCGTTGCAGATTTGGCCCAAAAAAGATATTCGTCTTTTCATTCCAAACTCCTGACTCTTCCTAACCCATTAGTTCTTAATCTCTCATCCTTAACAATCCCTGATAATCCTCCGAGGCGTCTGAAAAGAAGGTGGTCACGGGACCTTATAATTTAAATTAATGCTTGAAGTACCACCAATGGGTGGTTCCTTCCCAAGATTTTCAAGTGTAAATGAAACATGCATCATATTTACTTATTGTATTGATTACTTGTACAGTTGTAAATCACATTAAATAAATAAATAAATAAAAAAATGTTAAAAGATGGAAAGAGATAGCAACAGATCGTGGGGATTGGTTGGCTGAGGCGGAGGAGGCCCGGATTCTTGCAGTGCCATAATAATAAGCTTAAGTTACAAACAATTAAAAAAAAAAAACAAATCTGCCTTACTAGAATTATAAAAATACAACAGAGAGTCGTAGTTTAACTAGTGTTTTTATTTATTGAAAAGGAATATCTGTTGTTAAATATAATTGGGTATTGGTATGAACTGTAAATACGTTATTGTAGGCTTGGTTAAACTTTGATACTGCGAAGTGCCTAAGGTCCTAGTTTTGTAAAGCATGTTTAAATTTTGCTAATACAACCTGCATTTAACATTTGAATGGTTTAGGTTCAAGTATATATAGTATTCCTTTTCAATAAAAATTTTTTGAGGTTAAAAAAATTCTATTAATTCTATTTTCATCTATTTCTGATTGCCATTTATCCAACTTGGTTTCCAAATTATGTTTTAATTTATGCTTTACATTGTTGTGTAAATATTATAATGTTTAACATATAATATTTTAGGTAGTATATCGTTGTCCATGAATAATATTTTATAAACCCATTTAAGTGTCATTTAAAGAATTTCTTAACGACGAAGTGTGACATTGAACTCCAATCTTACTAACCAAGATGGTACACCCTTGGTTAGAAAATCCCTCTCTATATAAGTGGAATAGCGCAAACTCCAGATATAGATCGAATAAAATTCAGAGAGTAATTGATGTATTAATTCTTATACATTTTAGCTCTGCGACATATATTTAAGTTAGAATTGATTTAGATAGTTTTGGTTTTATTTTTGGAATATTTTACGGAATATAGAAAAAGACCTGAGTTCGAATTTGGAACATCTAGTAGTAAATTTATGATTTGTTTATGTCACAGTAAGTGGCTTACAATTTTAGATTACGCTTTATATTGATGGTGACGGTTTATTAATACTGAATTTATTATGTGTTCCGCTGAAGTGTTGAACTCTTTCCTGAGAGTGCTCTCTACGAATTTTACAATAAAAGATGAAATTCAGACTTACGATTTGTTTCTTTTCGTCTGTCACATTCAAACATATTGTGTACATTTATCTGGTTTGATAATTTGTTCAAGGACAAGATGAACTTATCATCGCATATTAAGCCCATGATCTCCTGACTTAGCAGGGATCACTAGCGTTGACATATAGCGGTGATGTATGAGGTAGACTAATTGCGTAATCAGTGCCTAGCTATTGAATGATTATCGAACTATATAGCCCCCTAGGGATTAGTACTGCCAAATCCCAATAGAGAGCATTATTAGCTAACCGGAGGGATCAACAGGGTGTCCCCCTCATTTCAATTTAAAACAAATTGTCCCACCCTCCTCCTGCTCCCCTCGGGACCAATCGTTATTCGCTCCTCATTTCGTCGCCTTCTGTACGTCGTCAAAAGGTTTCATCTCTTCCACCTTCAACTATTCAATTATTGGTCTGTTTTAATTTTTTTTTTTGTCCTTAATATATTTTATGTATTTCTTTTAAAACAATAATTATTAATTAAATGGATGTATTCCCAACATTTTTAGAAAACGTTCCAAAGTTTATTCTACTTGGGGAACATTTCAGTTGTAGAGAGTAATCTGGAGATATTTTTTTTTCATTTATTTAATGTAATTTACTAATGTACAAAATAATAAATACAATATGTAAATATGTCGTCTGTTTCATTTACACTTAAAAATCTTGGAAAGAAACCACCCATTGGTGGTACTTCAAGCATTAATTTAAATTAGAAGGTCCCGTGGCCACCTTCTTTTCAGACACCTCGGAGGATTATCAGGGATTGTTAAGGATGAGAGATTAAGAACTAATGGGTTAGAATGGGTAAGGAGTTTGGAATGAAAAGCCGCACATCTGTTTTAAGCCAAATCTGCAACGAATGGGATGTTAAGGTCTTGGTGGATGAGTTTATTTGTAACGTAATAAGGAGCATAAAGGATTTTACGTAGGATTTAGGATTGTAAGGATTGGATGCGAATTTGATGGTTTGGTAGAGCCCCAGAACTCAATTCCATATGTCCAAGTTCGTCTGATTATCGTAGTATAAAATAATTTTTTGTAGTGAATGGGAAGTTTAGAGCGTTTGTCAAGAAGGTGTTGTAGCAATCGAAATCTAGGGCAGTTTCTTGTCGTTTCAGTCTTGTATGTGGATTCCAAGTAAGTCTCTTGTCAAGATGGAGTCCTAAGTATCGAATCTCAACAGGCGTTAGTGGAGTATTTAGAAAGAATGCTGTAGGACAGGAGGGTAGAGGTTTACGACGGGGAGTAAAGGTGATCTGGTGGGATTTGTCAAGATTTATTTTGATTCTCCAGATTTGACACCATTCTACAATGGATTTGGAGATATTAATGACAGAAATGTAGCAACGACTCCGTGAAAGATGTGCACCTATTCCGTGAAAAACTACTTTGAATGTAGTTTGCTAATTGTCATTATAAATGTTGATCCCCCTTAATTATTACATCTTCGAGAATTTAGATGTGATATTCACTGGAGCGTGTGGTCTATGTTTCATTTCTATGTAGATGAATCCTTATTTAATATGACACTCGGAAAACTGGAATGAAAAATAATTTACCTTAAATACACGGTATTTCTCCGTTCTCATCTCAGTTTTTTTAATAACTGATACCAAAGGGCATTTCAGCTTTTTAATGAAAAGTTTATTATTATTGGTATCTTCCAATCCTTTACTTACCAAATTCTTAAATAAGTAGTCCCATTCTGTTTTGATTTTCACCAGATCAAAACAGTGGCAGGTTCGTCTTTTGAGAGTGTTAGTAATTTTTTAACATTCTCCAGTGCTCCTAATCCTGGAATTTCCTGGGATGGGGTACTTTTCTTTACAAATTCAGATTAAAAATAAAATTTCAATACGAATTTATATAGGACTTTTTTTTTTTATCGGGCGTGTTCTGAAGGCATAAATCGCCTAAAAAGTTGAAAACTAAAAAAAAAAAAATTCTTTAATTAATTCAGATACATTTAAGAAACCATAATTTACAATTAAGGCAATTACTTATTGAGAAGCAACCATCTAAGTTTTCTTGATCGATGGAGAATAATCAAATATAGATGACGTATTTTTACTGAAAACCTATTTAATCCGAAATACATTTGTTCTTTATTTTTTTTGTTTCTATGTTCTGCACTGTTTGGCGATTTTTTCTTTTTAGAATGTTGCAGATCAAAAAAGGGCATAATATGAAACTGTTCTGAAATTCTATTTTGCATTGAAAAAAAAAAGTCCCGTCCCATTTTGTATTACTCACATATTAGATACATTTGGATGGTACATTATTTTCCATTTCAGCTTCATGAACTCAAATCGAATAAAGCATCATCTCTTATACACTGATAAGAAAATCATTTCAATTGAAAATAATATTCTAACAGGAAACTCTAAAAGAATCTCCTATTCTTTTGATAATATAGTTTCTTTCAATTTTTCGGGGGATCTCCTAAGAATTTTTTTTTTTTAAAAATAAATGTAACATTCCTCATGTCAACTCCCTTTTTCTAAAATAAAATATAATAGTTTAAAGTGGGTATATAGAGAATGTTACAATTAATAAAAAAAAAAAAAAATATTTTGAGGATGAAGAAACATTATGTGATTAAAAAAATATTATAAAGGAAAGTTAGTAAATGGGAGATTTTGATCACTATATCTATCTAACATAGAAATCATCGTTTCAAATACTATATCCCTAACAAGTTTTTAGTTTAATAATAAATCTAAGTAAATTTACATAATTATTTGAGAAAATATTACTCTGTACGATATTGCTCCCAAAGAACTTACTTACTTACGTGCGGTAGTATAAAGAGTTCCATGCAACGTATAAAACGACAAAATCTGATGAAAATAAAACGATGAACAAACTCAAAAATATCAAACAATGAAAAAAAAAAAGAAAAGTTTTTTGCTGGTAAATTAATGCGTGAACAAGATGAAATTAAGTTTTTCCATTTGATGTTTAGGCCGTACATCCGTAGGCCTTACAGCCGTAGTCATAAAGTAAGTTTTCAGTAGTCACAGCCCCTTACACTTGAAATGTACGGTATTGTCCTACAATATCATAAAAAAAAATTGAAGAAAATACCATCCATTAGAAAATGTTTTAAATATTGAAAACAGCCCGAGGACATGTGACTGGACACAGATGTGTTGATATGAAAAGAGTCCTATTATTAAATGACAACAGTCCTATTATTGGGAATTGAAGAGTATTGGATTAGAGAACAGTGTTGGCATAGGGGCGTGGTAAAGGATAATGTATTTAGGAAAGGGAGCATTTGCATCTCCCTCTAGCCTGGCAGGTGGCCCTTCCTTAGGTGTCTTTTATTCATGTATATCTCTTGTGACCTGAAATTAAGTAAATTAAAATAATGAAGTACTATATAATAATAATGTGTTAAATAAAAGTTTTATAAACTCTATTTTATAAAAATAAAATTAAATGATGGATAATAATAATATTACAGAACCAATAAATATAAAACTAGAATAAGTCAATATGTTATCAACTATTATCTAGGTGCTGTTGGATTTTGTTTTCAAGATCATTATGAAGATATTTATGATCGTTGATGACCCCTAGGATAGTGGCGTTGCTAAAAAGGGGTATCAGAGGGGAATAAAATTATATAAACATATTTTTATTTTATTTCAAAAATAGAGTACGTTAGCATAGAAAATATATTATACATTTCTATACCGATTTGGAATTTCGTAAAAGTAGATCCTTAGAAAAACCCTCCTCTTTTTGTGGCGACATCCTGGCTACTCCACTGCCGTAGGAGATTAGGTTTGGGAATGAGGTCCAAGATAAAGCAACCACATAATAAAGTTAAATTACCAGGCCATTAAATCACAACTCACCTCGCATCATCTTTACTCTTTGGCTTAAAACATTCAGTTATCATTGACAATACAGAATCCACAAACACACTAATTATACACTACCTCAGTCTGAAATTCCACCAAAGAATGATACGTGATCTATGATTCTACAAAAAAAATTCTTTATTCACTCCATTTCTAAAATTCAAAACGAAAACTTGAACATAAATTGAAGAAATACACTTAATTAGTAAAAGGTATTTGGACCAATATATGAGACATTTAAAAAACTCATGAACCTCAATTTTCCTTTCGAAAACAATGAATCAGATTACAGCTTATAACAGTAACAAAAGTTCCTTCGGTTAGTTACATAACTTTACACACTGACCTAACATGCCAACTGTTAATGAATACACAAGGACCCACTACAAACGATTCAGTGAAAAATTGCTGGGGTAATCAGCCACACTTATCACCTAAGCACTCATACCAGGTAATCCGTAAAAAAAGCTGGTCGACGGAACTCCTGGTCTGACAATTGATGTTAAAATCACATTAGTAGGAGGATAGGTTCCGCTGGTTATTACAATACCTCTTCTCTGTCGTAAGATTGTATTTCATTTTATTCATCTAATCCAGGTTTACAATGCAAGAATTGACTTGTTTGAGTGAAAAATTTTTAAAAAATACCTTTACTGAAGATTTCTCGGTTTCAATAAGTGGGTTCCTACTGTATAATGAGAACGCCATCTGTTACATCAGCAACAGATATAACAGATGGCGATCTAACCTGAAACCTTTTTAAAAATCCTGGAACCTGTACTAAATTGGTAAGGAAACAAGGAACCTGCGGGTTTACTAAGACAATAACTATTATTATTATATATATTGTTTTCTTTTCAGGTACTACTACGACAAGAACATCATGACGAAGGTACATGGGAAGAGGTACGCGTACAAGTTCGACTTCCAAGGCCTGGCGGCCGCAACCCAGCCAGCCGCTACGGATCCAGCGGCCTACAAGTACCAGAGCGACCTCTTCATGTCCTCTTACCACCATTCGGCAAAGCTCAACTTCATGAGTCCTCATCCCATACCCTCCTCATCGGGTGAGTAACTAATATAATATGATATTCATGTCCATTTAACATGCATTAATTATTGATTTTTTAATTTGTTTTCCATTTATCAAAAACATTATATGAGTAGGCAAAAGAGGGATTATATGAGAATGGTGGGACCATGGAAGTTGTTACTAAAACCTACTGGAGGTCTGGAGAAAGAAAATTTTCCCTATTCTTACATGTTTTGGAAAGACTGTCCTTAGTTGGATTTTTATCCAGGAGTATAATAAAATCTTTAATGTTTGAAGATATTTTTTTTTGTTTAACACCTTTCTGCCCATTTCTGTAAGGTAGAGGGGGGGGAGGGAGATGATCGAGTTTTCATTCTGTGGGACTGCCAAAATAAAAGTCAACTCATGAAGCCGTAACTGAAGCGGAGCCGGTGTACTTTCGTGGTTACCAGTTGACGCCTTAAAAGACTCGCCTACAACGTTCTTGTTTGACGAAAATTATCATAATTTGAAGTAGGTTCTCAAATTTCCAAACTTTCCAGTATGTCAGATTAATGGAGAGAGGAGATGATAGCTATTCCTTACCAAATAACCAGGTTACTAGTTTTGACTTAATTCACTTTTTCTTCGAAATTTTTTATTCCTTTTAGATTATAATTCTGGACTTGTTTCAAAATTGTTGTAAATATCTTTTATGCACTACTTCTGCCTGACCTTAACCTCATACATATATATGCCAGACCAGAGATTTATGTATCGGATATAACAAGAATCCAGTTGATGCTAATATTATCCTATGCTGGGTTATTTTGAAAGAAGGCCTGTCCGTCGTCGTTTCTCCGAGATCATGTGACCCCTAAGGCCTGAGAGATAACTAGGAAATGAACTTTTGGTTCGAGAAAGGGAGAGAAAAATGGTGGCAAAAATGAAGAAAGGGCAAAATTAGCGGTGGCTAACAGAGCGGACCGGGCCCGGCAAATTGGATTTGGGAAGAGGACAAAGAGGATAGAAACAAGAGTTCAAATTGAAAAGCTAACGGGGCAAGGGAGAGGAGATAGCGGGATCAAAGGCGTTGGCAATTTCCTCCAGCCTCCAGGTCCTCTAGTCTTCCTCCCATGATGAGTTATCCCAGGAATATAATGTCCTTATCGGATGATAACTTACCCTCTGGGTGATGTCATCAGTTGTGTTGTCCTTCTGTTAAAAAGATATCTTTTTAATGCATTTCTTTTCCAAAGGATGTTTTAAACAGTAAGTAGCTGTGTGTTGTGGAAATAAAATTTCGGAGTTAAAACGAGTAGAATAAAGTGTAGACCTTACAACTAACTGCAACCTCGGAACGCCTTCAATAAAATGATTACAAGGAGTAAGATTTTGGCAATAGAAATATTATTATTAATTTTATTCTTAAATAATAGTAGAAATGTAGATATCTAGGTGCACTGTAGTAGCTTATTTTTTATACACTTTCAAAATTGTGTTACCTCTAGATTAACGGATTTTATTAGAAAATTATTATTCTTAAAGATTTAAATAAATCAATAAGTGAATAATAAATCAATCCAATCTTCTGAGTGATGCCTGGCATCAGTAGATCACATTTTAATCATAATCGCTTTCTCCCAATTAACCCTAAAACCTTCAGAAAATATCTTAACTTTCTCATCTAATATCTCGTGAAATTCGGAACGAACATAGAAATCGTGACCGGCTTGATTAGAAAACTTAAGTGCTAACTGGATTAGTTCATGGGCCACTCAGTGGTCAAGACACAGTCTGAACAATTTGATGTCTATTGTTTTTGACGTTGACTTTTTTCATTGAGTGGCGGTCCCACAAAATGAAGAACTTTGACCCCCAATCATGGTTAGGCCAATATAGGATTACAATGCGAGTCTTTGCCGAAAGAGGAAAAAAAAAGGATTAGTTCATAGTGGTTCGGATTCGAGGGATCCGATTTTACAATTTTTTATTGTCTTTATTCATTAATTGATTGATTTATTTCCTACGCAAAAGTACTCTTAAAAACAGCGGGAAAAATAAAAGAAACCAGAATAAAACAAGGACATTAAAAAACAAATTTATCTTCAGGACGGTTATTAATTATCAATTCTTTCAGCTATCAAAATTATCTTTTCATGAAATAAGCTCTTGTCATTTTAATTAGTTTAATAAAACCTATAATCTCGAGAGGAATGAAAGAAAAATATTTTTAAATAAACGAGTTTTATCTAAGGGAAAGAAAGATGAGAATTGAAAAAGAGACTGACTTCAGTATTATCAGGGAGTTTCACAGGGGCAAGTTGTCATTTTACTTCGATTCCTTCCCACTGTCGATTGTCCCACTCCCCGGCTGCTTTGACGGTAGATGTTTTCATTTGTATTTTGAACTGTAAATTAATGTACGATCTACTGTACGCAAGTGTATGATTATATGTTACTTAATACTTTTTCGGATCGTATCACCCATAGTTTCATCAATATCTTCTCAATCTTCTTGATCAGGAACTAATTGCAATTTCTAAATAAATTTAAAGTTCAACTATCTTTCATTATTTTATCTATTTAAAAATGGTTGAATCAAGGACCCTGGTTCTCTGAGATTTGCGTTGCCTAGTTTATGATGAAAAACCACGAATTATAATAAGTAATGTTAACATGAATTTCGTGTATAAATATAAATATAAGTAAACATAAATAAAATTAAAAATTAAAATGCAAACATAAATAATATAAATATAAATTAAATTATAAATATAAATAAATAAAAATATAAATTCAAGTTCCTAGATTTAGTTTGGAATGCCTTTTAAAATAATGTTAAAATATTACCAAGTAATGTTAGTGGTGCATGAGAACATGTATTGTTTGTCACTGAAAATGATTATATTTTTGGAGAATAACTATTTTCCTTCTGGTTTTATTTTATAAAACCATTTATCCTTTTAAAATATACTTTTAATGGCAAGCAAATTAAAACTACTTCAACTTTTACTTTCTCGCCAAGTGTAACCAAGCTTTGATTCATAGAGTACTGGTACCATTAATAAAATGGTCCAACTAACATTTTTATCACTTCATTTCAAATCAAAACAATAAAATAAAAAAAAAGGATTGTAACAGGGGATAGGTACTTATAGCTAAAGTAATACTACTTTTAATAATAATAGTGGTATAAAAGATAATGTAAATATAATATATAATAAAGTAATAACATTTTAATAGTAAAATACAATTATATTAATATAGCATTGTGAAGACATGATAATATTTTAAGGATTATACTATTTCTTTTGTTATAATTCTTAATTGCTTTTGAATTCATCAGAACGTAGACTTACTTAATACCAACG
Organism: Halyomorpha halys; assembly: GCF_000696795.3. Classification (NCBI taxonomy): domain Eukaryota; kingdom Metazoa; phylum Arthropoda; class Insecta; order Hemiptera; family Pentatomidae; genus Halyomorpha; species Halyomorpha halys. The sequence goes on from NW_027108945.1 coordinate 585,759, forward strand.
CCTACTTTATTGTTAATGTCACAGTCTATAAAAATCCATCAATGTCGGAACCATTTTGGTCTTGTATTTTTATAATTTTGACTTCATGAAGTAAGGCTCTGGATCTGGTATCAGAACAAGCATGATATTCTCTTTAATTAAAATATATATATATATATCCTTTTTTTTAACATCGGCTGACGCATCTTTATTTCTATCAGACCGATTGACAGCTATTTTGCTCAAATGATTTTAATCTTTCAATTAATATTACCTACCATTAGCTATGTTGAAACAAAAAAATTGTTTGTTATTTTAATCATCAGCTGACACATTTTCTACTAATACCGGAGTGACTGACCATTATTTTTGTACTCAACATATTAGATACAAGTTGTCATGAAAGTATTCTTTTATTCAATACCAGATTGGCCTGGTGAGCCTTACATGATTAATATCAGTAAAATTTTATCTTCTGTTTAATAATTGATTATGAGGTGTATAGTCTGGTGCAAACGACACCCCTAACTATTTTCAACGCTCTAAATATTGAACAATTCTGAATAATAACGATGAATTTGAAAAAATATATGTATATATAGTATAAAAAATTAAAATGAATAGATAAAAACAATTCTTAAAACAAGAGAAACGTACAAATTAATTACAAAAACAATGACATTCATAGTTTTAATAAAATAAATAATTGACGTCTAATGGGTAAAACAGTTAATTTGAGAAAAAATAAATAAATTCGTTGTAATGTCAATAATAGAATAGATAAATATAGAATTTATAACAGGATGTCCTGTAGCAGCCTGGGCTTCAGTCTTCAAGATGAGGTTGGATTTCCCAAGTTGTAAGTTGCCGGTACCACTAGGAGTGGAATTTTATGAACCGTTTTTGATAAAGTCTTCTATTGATTCCATTTTTAATTCCCTGTGCATTTCTTCGTCTATTTCCTGTAAACCAACATCGCATTCACTGCGATTCTTAGGACCTTATTTTGAAATTATTGTAATTTCCTTTTCGTAAAAGAAGAAACAAATACTTTTTTTTAAACAGTATCGAATGCAATTAAAAGCGATGGAGGTCAGATGATCTTTTAGTTCTTTCATCTAGTGTACTATAACCATATATGACCATGAAATCCATAAAACCATGCCTGTATAAGCAGATGAGTTAACTAAACTTATTGATTTATTCATCTTAAGTTTAATTAATTAGTTTCATGTCGTGATCGGTTTATTCTCCAATTCAATCTTTCTATACTAGATTTATATATTCAGAGATAGCTTTAATATTTATACATAATTCTCCATATTTATTTAAGGAAAATTTTTAATAAGCGTCTAGGGCCGTTTAGTTTTTACTGCAAATGATTGAGGACACTGATTATTCAAAATTTTACAACGTCTTTAGCAAGAGTACTTAGTCTAAGTGCTCTCGTTAGCAAAAAAGACTTATAATTAAAGCTCTTGCTAATGATACAGTTTCACTTTTTGGTGGGTTGGTTCTGTACGGCTAAATTAGACGAAAACAATTAAACAAAGCTTGATTTGTCAAAATCATTATTTGACAATATACAACGTTATTATAGATAACAATTATGTTATTCATAATTATGCTATACACAATACATAAAAACTATTTATCTAAATTGTAGTTATAATTTAAACAGCATATAATATGTTTCGCATGCTAATCGGTTCTTTAAGTGGGTTATTTATTTTCTATTAAAAGAGTGAATTAGCGGTAGAAGTTTCTGATGCTATAAGTTAAAGTCCGTTCTAATATGGAATATAATTTTCTGTTTATATATACTTTTTGATTCTTGGCTTGGCATGATACTGTATAAGATACCATGACATTAGAGAGGTTTCTTGGATCATTTTTGTATAATTTGTTTTTTCTCTCTTTAATTATGTTACTTAATCAATATTTGTAAAAATTTCCCAGTTAACGATTAGGAAAGTTTCATCTTTGAGTTGTAAAAAATTCCAAAAGTTGCCAACTTGCCAAGCTTAGGATTTACCGATTCTTTAGTAATGAAACTTGAAAACTAAGAAGAATTGGGTTTACGTTTTTAGCAAATGAATACAAATCTAATTTTCAATGGTTTTATTAATAGATTAAGTAAAGTATATTAAGACCTTTACAAAACAAAAACTTTCAATTCATTTGATCGCTTTTGAACTAAACCAGTTTTTCCAAATTATTAAATATATATTTATGTTTGCAACTAAATAGTTTTTCAGGTTGAAGTTCAAACTGAATCTGTTTTATGTTATTTCAAATTATTTTGAAAGCAAGATTTTTATTTAGCATTGTTGATTACTTAAATCATAATGTCCTCGTTCAATTCGCTGGTCGCGCTAAGTTTAGATGGCGAATGTTCACTTGTTCACTCACTTGCCGTCTGTTAATCACTCATTTCTTTTTCATGATCAATAGTTTTATAAAATCTCAACAATTGCAAAAATATTCTTTTCTGGTTCCAAGTACTCCAGTTTCAATACTTTCGTTATTTATTTATTAATTATATATATATATATATATTCTTTTTTTTTTTACTATTCTCAATCGTCTGTCGCCTTCAGTGAGTAGAACAACAGGTGAACCCAATTTTTTTTATATCACAACACTGAAGCACACCTTAAAGTGATATCTCGGTTAAAATAAAATCAAGTTTCTCGCATAATGTTTCAAGTAAAAAGTAAAAGGTGAACTCATTTTTTGCAAATTTTAATCAGAATATTTGGAATATTAGTCAACGTAATAAAATTCGGATGTAGAAAAATGACTAATTAGGGTTGAATATAAGAAGAACTGATACGTTATTTAATATAATTTAGCAGCCATCATACTACTAATGTATGTAGTTTCGGGAATGTATGTAGGAACAAGTTATTTCTTTGAGTGATAACTCCAGTGACGATGATAAAGATTCTTACAAAATGCACCTAACTGTTGGTAAACGTTTCTGCTCGCATGACCGTGTTGGAGTTTCCCTTAGCACAACCCCTCACTAACCTATAGAGTCGAACTACCGGATAGCATACGCTAGAGCGGTTCTGAAACAAGTCGGCTGGAAGCTGCAGGCAATATATCTGGGCGTATCATATCTCCTTCGAAGAAAGGGAAGAAAGAGGAGAGGGAGATAAAGATTTACAGATGTAATGCTAGGGGAGATTTTCCAGTCGTTAGGGAGGGGCTAACGCAATAAATATCCGTACAAACAAAGGCCACCCCTGCACTAGCAACTATTTACATGAATCATTCATGAGGTACTGAAACAATGGAAACTCTCCTCTCTTCAACTCGTTTTTTTCCATCTCTTCACCTCTACGGCTTTATTAGTCATCCTTTTATATTGTGTTTTCAAGGGTCACTGGTGTCTACCGGACTTATGGCTTATCTTCTCATGTACTTTATCTGATTGACCTATTGTTGCTGAGGTCCATTCATGTTGTGGTTTAAATGTCTTTATTTATCTTTCGAACTACTTACTACTCCTTTGGTTTTGTAAATATTTTTTTAAGAACTAATAAGCCTTCCGTGAATGAAAATCCTTACCTCACGTCCATCTATTCAGTCTTTTGGTATTAAAACATAACCAATCGATTTTTATGTAACCTGAAGGTTCGAACCCGATGCCACCAATCGCTGTCTACATACATCTGTTCAGTAACACACGCCTCCCCCCCCCAATCTAACTTTAGTAAATCGGCCCATCTACGTTTCGTTCTACCCTTTGGACGCATACCCGTCGGTTCAGTGTTTATTAATATTTTATGAATCCATTTATTTGTAAGTCCTAACCTTAAATGGCAAACTTATTCGCGCCTATAGCGACACTATTCACGCTAAGATAAATTATATTTAAGTTTAATTCCATTAGTTAGGCCACACATATTTTTTGTGCTTAAGAAATTTTTTAAAGTTATTTTGTACTACTTTCTTTTTCTCTTTTGATTGCAATTTTCTAATCATAACTGTTCATATGTGTTTTTCCCTTCTTTATGTTTACTTCCTAAATTAATTTAGTTGTTAAAATTCAAAATGAACATATTTTGTGCGTGAGAACAGAAGTATGCAGCAAGTTATATATTTAAATATATAAAAAGAAATAAGAAAATATAAATATAGATGAATAGAAAACTAATTAATAATAGCCATAGTGATGAGAAGTATCTGAAGCCTTTGAAGTCAGAATAGGTCTGAGAAAAGGAGATGGATTCTCGCTAATGCTGTTTAATCTAGCTCTAGAAAAAATGATTAGAAGAACATCACGCGAAAATGGTGGGATGCACGTTGAAATGAAACATAAAGTTTTTGTGGACATTGCTGTCCTAGGAAGTAACCGACATGGAAAGACTGTTAAGAGAAACAAAGTAAATTGCTTGCAAGTAAATGAAAATATACTCGTAATAAAATATATGATTGTAAGCCAAATAAATTCATTCTAATGACATGGTCTGCTTGGACAGAAAATCGTTTCTGAAAGTAGACCGTATCAAATACCTCCGTTCCACAATAACTAATAAATAATCAACGGACTGAGATAGACCAGCGTATAGAAAGCCCGAACAGAGTGTCTGTCAAGAATACTGAAATCCCGAAAAATCTGAAACTAAGAACGAAAAAACTATACGTTGCCATGATAAAGCCATCTCTTATATACGGTTACGAGACCTGGGCTCTAACAGGCTAGGGAACCTAAGCCGAATCGAAAGATTTGAACGGTCCATACAACTCCTCATTCAAATCCATACAGCTACAGGAGCGGTCTGGGGTCAGAACCTTAACACATGAAGTAGAAGAACTAACAGGGATCTGCTTGCCTAGAGTGGTCAATCAATATCCATGAAGGCAAGGAGGTTACGAAGACGGGACATGTGGCTCGAAGTAATCCATCAGGAAGCCTCTACAAAATAATGAATACGATTTTAGTAGGCAAGAAGCCACTTTGGAGGCCAAAAACCAGATGGATAGACAGAATCAACAATGATGCGAAAGAGCTGCCTGCAGAAAACTACAAAATAGTAGCCCAAGATAGGCAGGCGTGGAGAAGACTGGTTGGGTGGCTAAAGATCTACAAGGTCTTTAGAGCCAACCAAAAAAAAAAGTAATGAGTTATAGAATTGTAAATATTTACATATTGACCGCCAACAGGACGATCTCCCTACAGTTTAGTGCATAGGTTCAACAATTAATTTTCAAATATAATTCTATATGGATATCTTTAAAAATAATTTCTGCTATTTAGCAGATTCATAACTAAGCTGTCGCTTGGTCTATAAAATTAGGTTTCTTTGTTATTTAATCCGTCTAATCAGACTACCCACAACTAATGTCTTCAGCAACGGCTTATAGGCACTCAGCTTAGAGTTTATTTACAGATATTCACAAAGAGATAGAACAATTTTAAAATTGGACAAAAGCAGACCCCCTCCCCCCACGAAGACACTATTAGCTGGGTAAACATACGAGGGCCGATATTGACCGATTTAAAGAAGGGACAGAGTGAACTGTTTGCGGAGGCTGTGTCAATATGCCAGATGCAAATCTCCACAGAACTAGCCTAATTTCCAAAGCCGCCGTGTCGCAGTGTGAGTGCCAACCACTCGAGTCCTCTCCAACGCCCCGCTGTATATCCACTCCCTTCTCCCCTTCTTGGCTTCATAATATCTCTCCATGCATATGTTTTAAGTTTATATACATATTCAGTTATACGTATCAGTTTACCATAATGATATACATAGCTTATTCCTCTATTTCATTTAGTCATTAATAATTTCTTTAATGTAGATATACACATATATTTTGGCCAAATTCAATTCACATAATTCTTCCTATAATCATAGACGTAAATTAAATAAAATGTAGACGTAGGTGATTAATATTTATCTGAATTAGGGAAAACAAGATTATGATTTTTAGAGGGATAAGATATAGATAAGGTGAGAGAGAAGAGGCATTCATTCAGTCCTCATAGTTATTAACCCTTTTAATGCTGGGCAAAAAGAGGTGCCTATCTAAAGATAATTGGCCGAATTTCACGATGTTTTACTAGGGTTTGGAAAAGGCTCGCTTTAAAAGGGTTTGGAAAAAAAAACCAAACAAAAAACAATATTCACATAATTCAAAAATCAGCGTATTAAAGACGAAATAGAAAATGACACTATTTTTTCTATATTCATTCAAAATTAAATAAATAACAGAGGTATAAATGGTTATCAAGAAAATAAGAATTGAGTTCTCTCTAACAAAACTTATTTACACAAACGTAAAGTCTTCTTTTCATCATCACTTTATATTGACTATTTATAATATAACAAAGTATATATTTTGAATTTCCTTTATATATTGTAAAAAAATAAATAATATTGCACAACAAAAATAAATAATAACTCCAAGAGGTACGTAGTGACTTTTTTTCATTCTATCGTAATGGAATTAGACCATTGACAACGTATTATAAATTTATTTTAAAATAGAGTTCACTCGCAATGTGAATAGTAACTTTTCGTCGGTAGTATATTGGCCTCCGGCACTAAGAGTGTTAAACATTATTGGCTTAGAAATAACAAAACTGGCTAAATAGTAGTTCAACAAAATTCAATTAACATTTTTCTTCTTATAATAATACGAGTATATAAAAATAAATAAAATTAAATTAAAGTGATTTACTTCCAATTGGGGAAAATTAGATTATGATTTTAGGAGGGATAGGAGAAATTTGTTGGATTAAAAAAATACGGCGCCCTGTACTGTATCCATTGGCTTAAACATTTTCTTATCTTTTAAGTCTAGTTTCTGGTTCCTTACAGAATTTTTGGTAAACAGTAAATTAATTTATCTAAACACTAATTAATAAACACATATTGATAAATGAATTAATAAACACAAGTGAGGGCCTGACACTTCTCGGAGGTAGTTCCATTTGTGACCCTTTTTCAATTATACCAGATTACGGTAAAAACAAATATTGCTCTTTCTCACTGTCAGGAAAGTGAGTAGTACCGATCTTTATGTTCCTGTATTTTCTGTGAGATGGGTACATCTCCATGGGACTTAATGGTTCAAGAAGGATGTTGTCCCTCGTCAAGAAACACGTCGAAGCAGTCGAGATGTCCTAGATTAGATTAGATTAGATTTTTATTCAGGGTGATCAACATCTAGGTTATTACACCCTTTTTACTTTATTTATCTTCGTGTCTTTGACATTTGATAGTTGAATGTAGACTATTTCCTTTTTCACTGGTCGATATTGGTGGATTATATTTTAGTATAAAGTTGAGTTTCTTTCAGAAATTTTATTATTTTTTCTATGGATGATGCTGACTCTTTAAGGGCCAATTCTATTGTACGAGGAATTTTATTATTTTCGAAGGCTTGACGAAATGATGAGCATTCTTCAATTATATGCTTTATCGATAATGGGAACTGACGGGTTTGGCATTTAGGTTGGTCCTCTTTTGTGATTAAGTGGAGATGTGTTAATTTGGAATGTCCTATTCTTACTCTTGCAACAACCACTTCTTCTCTTCTGTTTCCCATTATGGCACTTGTCCACTTTTGTGTGTTTTTTTAACATTTCTTAGTTTATTGGTTAGTGGTACGTCAGCCCACATTGAATCCCAACTTTTTCGGATTCTCCGTGATGTCCTACTACAACAATCTATGATTTTATCACTAACAGATACGTCTGAGTTAACAACATGGAGCTACATGTTGTCGTGTTTTTTTCTTTATGATATTGTTTTGTTTAACAGTATCTTTAGTTTTATTTATTAAGAATCATAAAAAAGAGATCTCAAAAAACATAATTTAGGAAACTTTTCTTTTATATTTACCTAGGTTTTGTAGATTGGAGCTATGTTGTTGCTGATCCTTCATAATATTTGTTGTTCTGCTTATGAATAAAAAAATTTTTTAAAAGTAAAATAAAGCTAAAATTAACTTATTTTTAACTTATTATTATTATACAGAGTTCTCATTCCTGTCGTGCTAGTACACCTTTCCACAGTGAAGGTTGCCGATAACCTTTGTAGATATCATTACATAGCTGATAGAGACGAAAGCGAGAGGCGATAGTAGATGGAATCAGACTATAGAGGGAGGGACTAACGACTTTTCCATATAAATGGCAGTTTCCGAGCAGATTGACGGCTGATTGTTTTTCCCTCCCCATTTCCCGGGCCATTAGCGACCGTTCCCCGATTACCCGCTAATACTGTCTCTCTTTCACTCCTTCTCACTCTCTCTCCCTCACCCTGTCGCTCACTCATACATACACTCACTCTTTCTCTCCATCTATTTTTGGTTCATCTTAGACTCCGTTTTGGACCAATTATAAATGTTCCCATTCTTCAATTATGTGATGTTTTTTAACCCTGGGGTTTTTAAAAATATTTACTAATTTAAATATTTTATAACTATTGTAAAACATGGGGTAAATTTGAAAACTTTTATTATCATAACAGCATATATCTGCCGGCAATTCGTATCTTTATTTGCTCCCATAATTAAATATGTAGATTTTTCTCCAAACGTTTAGTACTTCAATTGGTATCTTCGTTGGAATGTTGCGTTTTATTTTATTAAAGGGTTACATTCTCTGTTCAATCTGAAGTAACTTATTAGTAATAATTGGTCCGTATATGTCGGTTAAATGTTGGCTACACAATGAGGAAAAATATGTTTAAAATATTCAGTGTTTGTTCAATTATAAAAACAGTAGTGTGAACTGCCTCATTTACTTTCGTGGCAATATAATTGGAGAGTGATACAATGAATTAGAACGAAATTGGATTTTCATTTGTTGTGTGGTCCATTATTGTTTTATAACATGGACCTTGATATAAGGTGCTCTTTATGGTTGAGATAAAAAATTAAATCGTTCAATTTAAATTTAAAATGCCGTATTAACGATACAGATCTAGAACCAGTCGATGATTAATGCGCTATCAATATTTATACTCGATCCAGGGCGTGAAGACTGCGCTGCCTCAATGATGACGGATCGTGAAGGCGACGGAGCGAACTAACCGGCCTCACGTGACCGCTAATGGTGGGTCACGTGACCCTAACAACTTGATGACATAAGATTGGGCCGGTTAATATTCAGGGGGCATATGCTCCTCTCTGTCTGTTTGCCCGCCCCTTCTCTTTTCTGTACGCTCCATTTATCCAACAGTACTTGCGCCGACTACTCCCTTTCAATGCATTCAGTTTGTCATGCGATTACCTCCATGAAGAATAAGTGGCGCGAGAGTCTGTATTTTAAATAGATTAAAATTCACTGTGATGTATAGATAATGTGAGGTATTTGTTTCAATTATTATAAAGTTTTTTTTAACTATTTATTAAATTGATAAAGTCTGCGTTACTCAAGGGCAATGAGCATTAGTCCTAATATTCATTCATTCAATCATATCATATATACATATTAAATAAAATCAAATAAAAATATTAAATAAATAATAATATTAAAAAATGAAATAAAATAGATAAATATCAAATAATATGATGATAATAATAATCACAAAAAGTGCACATTTAAAATAAAGATAAGTGGATAAATGAGTGAAATAGCAGAAAAATAAGTAATTAAGTTTGTATTATTCCGCCAAAAATATATGTCCGCTAATAAAATAACATGACAAACAGAAAAAAATACATACAATCTTGCTATCAATATATTAAGACATGTATAGAAAAAATATAATTTTTATAAAATTCAAATATACTTATGTGAAATTACAAAAATAAAACATGCATTTGTTAGCTTAATAAATGAAATGAGTTAAAAAAAAAAAAAAAAAGTACAAAAATTGATTTATCTAAATAATTATGAACACATTGACAATGGAAAAATATTAGTCTGTCGGAGACTGTTTGAAATTTTAACTGAAGCACATATATAATTGAATTAAATTTTTTTTTTTAAGTTGTTTAATCGTTAGTTATTGAATTGATTTTCGCTGAAACTTTTTCATCCAACACTGAAGAAATTGTATTTCATATTTTGAAACTTATAGTGGTGAGTTTTGTAACCTATTTCCTAAATTATAATAATATATTATATTTACCTATTTTATAATTATTATTAATGTTTTAAAAAGTAAAAGACTCACAAAATATTCGTTTTAATACAATTTCATGCTACCTCCAGTAGAAGTTATTATTACAATGACCTTCTCTTTTATTTATTATTATTTTTTTTTAAGAAAATCTAAAATGATTTTAATAGAAAACATATAAATCATACAAAGCCGTACTAAAAAATAAATAAATATGCTATGCTCCAAGATTTAATAAACCTCAATGTAGTTTACTAAAACAAAGAATTGATACACCCAAATGATTTAATAATACATTTATGGAAATTCCAAAGTCAGAACACACGAAAACCATAATTTTTTTGAGGTCAAATATAAAAAAAAAACAAATTCGTATGAAAACAGAAAAAAAGAAAAGATAAATAATAGATAAGAATTATTTTCAAGATCTTCTAATATTACATGTACTGGAGAATAGATATGCCAATGAACCGTTCTTCATCGATTACTTAAACATTCATCGGACTTATCGTATGACTTCACAAAAAATATTTATATCAATGAACCTGTGCGCATGAGAATATATTCGAAATAGACGATTTACTAGATACTGGAGTGAAATATAATTTATTTGTAAAACTTGACATTGGCATACTTCTTTACTTAAAAGGCTTCACTATATTTACAAAGTGACTAAATGTGGGGATAAATACTAATAATTCTCTTCATAGAAAAATTTTATCACTTCGTAGATTATTATATAGGCATAGCTGAATGTTGGCTGAATCTCATTTACACTTGGTCAGAAATAAAACTAAAGAGAAATAATTGTTTGATGTTTTATGTAAGTGGTAGTTGTTTCTTGGTGAATCTGGATATTCAACGAATGTTCACCACTATTATTGATAATCTTATCAGTCTTGAGGATTCCTGTGAGCTGCTCACAGACCTAAAGAACCCTACTACTTAGGCCAAAACTTTAGAACACATAAGGCAGCATTATTTGATTGAGTTTTATTGCCACTGCATTCCTATTATCATCTACTTAATTCGTCAAAATGGATTCATATCACTTTTATTTTTCTTATGCATGAAGACATCTTACTATTTCTGTTTCTTTGGTTGCAGGTAGCATCTTCCCATCGGCGGGTACATACTGGAGCAACCCAAGCGCCAACCTGTACTCCAACATTGGGCACGGGATGGGCCACCCGGGTCCTCTGGGAACGTACCCACACTACGCATGACAGGGCCGAGGCTACATCCTCCCAGAACTACCGGAGGATTGAGGAGTCTTTGCGGGGTCCTGCCAGGACTCTCTTCTCGTCCTGCAGGGCCAAAATTGTGGAAAGGAACAACAGAACTCGATGGCAAGTGGGCAGTCGGAAGCAACGATTCTACCACAAACTGGTTATCAATTGTATCAGAACTCTTAAAGCTACTCTGACATTTAAAACGAGTTTAAATTTTGTTTTATATGTTTAAAAGAATAATTATCCACCACTAGCTTTTTCCAAACAATTATTTGTAGGAGAATTGGTTTTTAATTTATTCGGTTGGTCAAAATTTGAACGTCATATATAATCTAATGTACTTGAATTCTGTTATATATACCTAATCCAAAATGCCTTCTCATTGACACATTGTTATTTAAAGTAGGAAATATAGATATTAAAAAATGTGATTATTTAAAAAATAATAAATTCTACTATTATTTGATCAACCGAATACAAGATTTCTTAAAAATTAATTGAAATAAATAAAATAGTCTTACAACTTATATAATTTAAACTCCTTTTTAATTTATCAATATGTTGTTATTTTTATTTATTCAGAATAACGATGCCAAAGATATATGGAAAGTACATGAATGTGATGAGTAATTAAAAGACAACCAGTGATTAATTTTATTTATTTTATTATTATTTATATTGCTAAGCTGTTATATGAAAACGTTTCTAGTCATATCTTGTGTATTCCTAGTTTTTAATATTTATATAATTTTTTTTGTGATTCATATAGAGCTGATTTTTTTTTTTATATATGTTTATAATCAAATTAATACTTATTGTATACTTGCTAATTTAAAATTATCGCCTGATTTTTTTCCTATTTGCTTTCATTGTGAAAGTTGCGTATTATATAGTTCCTTACGGGCTCGCTCGGACTTTGACGAATTTCATTCGAAAACATTAAACACGATTGCGATTTCATTTTTCCTAACGTACAACAGGAGAAATATTTCATGAGATTTTTTCCTCGTGAAATGGAATTTACGTTGCACATCTGAACGTAATGTAAACAGTATAACTTTTAAAAAATAATCAAAGAAAAAAAGAAATAAAAAAATGAATTATTTATAAATGTAAATGTTCTAATAATTCCAAACCTAGGACAATCGGAGTCGAGGATAGTAGTTGGCCTCGGTGTATATATATTGGTTCGTGAATTTGTGCGTGTGAATATATTCGAAACTTGGTTTGTGCGTTATGTTTGACTCTTGAATTTTGGGGAAAAAAATATTTTTTTTGTTGTAGTTAATCTATCGATTAAATTAGAAATTACTTTTTTTTTTTATGTGCCAATGGATTTTTAGAGGGATAAAATAATAAAATAGAACAGTTGAATCATTGTATCTAAGTGTAAATTTACGAATCATAAGCTTAAATTAAATTGTTAAGCTAAAAATTATAGTTAAATAATAAATTTGTTTTTAGTGGTACTTTTTATTTTATTCCAAAATTAAAAAAAAATATATTTACTTTTAATGTGTTTTTAACTTTATACAATATGTTTTATATTCCTATAGGAACAACCATATAACAGATATGGTCTGAGAAATTTTCACTTTAAATTGCCTTGACATAATTTAATATACGAAAGTTACATAAATAAATAATTTATTTACTTGTAATAAGACATATGGGCTTATAATTCATCCTTATGAAAGATATGGTCTGAGAAATTTTCACTTCAAATTACTTTGACATAATTTAATATACGAAAGTCATATGAATAAATAATTTATTTACTTATAATAAGCCATATGGGCTTATAATTCATCCGTATGCTAATATTTTGAAAGAGTCAGACAGACGTACATTCCGCAATATATAAACTTACCCCAGTGCTGGGGAATCCTAGTCAAAACCCAGTATTTTTTAATTGTAAATAAAACATAAATTTTAATGATGGAAACGAGAATACAGAATGTGATTTTATTTTCTACCGCTTAAAGTATATAGCTAAGTGTTACCTAAAATTGTAAATACCCAAACATGCCTAGTTTAGCAGTATTAATGGTTAGATAACTAAGGATATATATAAATAAATTTATATATATAATACGGTATATATGTTGTATATGTTAAGGAGGTCAGTGTAATGGCTTCGCTCATTGTTTTAAACATTAACTTTGTAACGTACTGTATAAATGTTATGTAGATCCAAATAAATTGGATTAAAAAAAATAACCCAAGTTTTGTTTATATTTCTATATCCCTATATTCATTTAAAACTATTTATTTTCCTAAAACTTAGTAAGTGTTTTTCATTATTTTTCTGAGAAGAAATTTTTTGAACACATTTTCAAACCAAGAAACTAATAAATAACATAAGAGAAATAAAGCTAGTAAATGAAACGTGGTGTTTCGCAAAATAGTTATAGTGAGATTTTATAAATTCCTTTACATCATCAAATTAAGCTAAATATTAATTATATTAAAATAATATTTAAAAAAGTTTGAATTATATTAAAATAATAATTAGAATAATTTTAATTAATCTTTTTTTTTTAATGGTTTTTAAATGTATGTTAAATATAATTAAGTAGGTATTCAGTGAGTAATCTTCGGTCACTGTTTTCATAGTCTTGTCTAACAAATATATAAGCTATTTTACCGTCGCAAAGTGACTGTAAAGTGACAAACTACGATTCAACTTGTTTGTGAGATGAAATGACAGAAACAAAAATATTATTTTTAATATTACATTTATATATAGTTTGAAGTATGGTATAGATAGATAATTTATGCAATGGACAATTCATGTTTTCATTTAATTTTCTACCAAGAATGTTTTTTTCGGTATATACATAATAATGCATGAATCTTTTTCTTAAAGATTCATTTGTTGTGTTAAATTAACTAATTTACCAATTTCCAAAAAAACGTTCAGGTAAAATCAATGCTTAAAAAAACATAAATTCTATGTTTTTAAAAATAATCAGACGATGGTAAAGTCCAACGACTTAATAAAAAAAAATCGATTGACCAGCTTTACGTGGTTATTCCCGTAATGGATACTTTAGTGTAAGACAATTCACTACAAAATCCAAGTTTTGATGAAATTTCTGATTTACTTATAATTTTTATTTATTTTTTTTTAATAAATTAATAATTGATATTGCGGTTCCTCTTATTTTATTAATGTCATCTTTGAGAATGATATTTTTTAAGGTACAATCTAAAGTAAAAGTTGTTAATGAATTTCTTAAAACATTAATATAATTAATTTTTACCTACAAAATTATGAAAAAATATAGAAGTTGTTTCTACGACCGAGACTATAAGACTCAATACAATTCTTGATGACAAGCGCGGAGGTGACAAGTCGTGAAGTTCCCATCCATTGTCCCATTGTCCAGCGGCGAACAATACACTCATCTTAAGCTATTGAACCACAGAATGGCTTCCTCCATATCAAGACAGGTCTATCACTAATGTCCATCTCTCTGTAAATCGGATTCTCATAACTAGTGTATATTTAAATGAAAAAATGTATAATTAAATGATAGAAATACTAAATAAAAAAATGCAATTAAAAAAACTTACCTAACAGTAGATGATAGTCTAACTTTAATTCCATTAATAAAGTCACATCTTGTCTTCCATTTAGTCAAACGTGAATCGACTTGATCAGACAATATATAAGAAAACATATTTAGATTTTGTTGTTAATTTATTTGTATACTATATATAATTTTGTTAGCGAATCCAATTGTTCAATATCATGATAAACTTAACGTTTTCGTTTGTTCTTCAAGAACTTACAACTTAGCGGATTATACTTACAGCCTCTTAGTTCCGCATTGTATGAATAATTTCCATTAGATGGCTAGTATGCTGATGATCTGAGCTCAAAAAGCACTCAGAAATATTTTAACTTGTTACTTAACTTAATTTCAATTGTTTACCCCTTATCGTAACTAATTGAAGGAGATATGGTCGGGAGAGAGCGGACGGGGAGAGAAACACTTGATTCAAAAAAGCAGCGCCGCCCGACAACATTAGGTTGCTATACATACAGCATACTAAATCTAGTTGGACAATTGCTTATTATTCTTATATTACATTAGCGTAGAGATTAAATATTAAAATACATAATAGTATTAAGTAATTTTTCCTTATTATTTTAGTTCTTTAATATTTTTCTTTTTATTTAATCTTAATTATTTTGTCAGTTTTCTGAACGATTCAATTACAGTACTCTTTCGAGATTAACATGATAACGCAATATGTTGAATGTGTTGTGTCATTTATTTTTAGCCTTCATTTCTTGTTGGCCCTGGCTAAGACATTTTAAATTGTAATGGCTAAAACTGTTAAGTCATTATTAGTTTTTATTGCATTCCTTTGTCTAAATTTAATTTTCGATTCAATTTAGACTTTCTTAATCGAATCAGTGGTTAACTATTAAATATATTGTCTTATTTTTAACTTTCATGAGTACCAAGAGACGACAGCACCGGTTTCATTGCGTTGTATGTTTTATAGAGTTCTCTGAATGTTTTGAGTAAACTTTATTTTCGTGTTAAACGCTAGTGATTTTGATATTATCGTGCAGATAGTCAGTGATCAGCAAACATTGGATTCCTATAATATCAACAGTATTAAAAAAAGTAAAATTGTTTAATGAAAATAAAACCTGGCAATATTGCTTTGATTTTTAATTGAAAATAAGATTTCTTGAGATGTAATAACTTATGAGAAATATTATTTATTGTTTATAAGAAAGAAAAATAGGGTTGACTCTGCTGTTGAGCGCCAGGGGCGATCTATCAAATACAAGCGACCGCCTTCATGATATAGATAGCCGTAGATAGGAGATGAGATAGGGAGGGATGAAGGAGTGGCGTGCCTCCATCTTGGTTGAGGCCGGAAGTGGTGGTTGGCTGCCTGCTGGATCAATAGCCTCCCTCACCCCTCCTTCTTACAGGCTCCTTCCTCCCCCCTTCTCCACCTAGCCAACATCTATGTAAATATATGTGTGTATATAGATAGCGGCTTCTCCGGGAAAAAAATGGTCCTTCGGGCCGGATCTTGATTTATAACTTTGTTATTAATTCATTATTTACTCCTTTACCTGTTAAATATTTATGGGAGCATTAAGGTGGAGATATAACAAACACATTATTTGGAGAAATTGTATTCACCCACACACAATATTAATTAATTCAGTTATTTTTTTCTGAATAAATTAAATAGTTAAATACAAAGTGTTAACCAGTGTGTGTGTGTACCAGTTCGAACAAATTTAGAAAAAAAAAAAAATACTGTGTACACCATGAGTACACAGTATTTTTTTTTTTTTCTAAATTTGTTCGAACTGGTACACAAGCGGGCATTTATTATTATATGCAAGATATATTAATCCATTCAGAATTTTTTGTTTCATTTTAATGTACTCGTTCGTTTTTAATAGATTTCTTTATTAATTCCAATTACAATAGGAAGAAGTCGGAGTTATAAAGTTAAATTGTTTATATTTCTTCCGAACAACACCCGCATAATTTAATTATTGATCTTTTTGTTTTTCTTTATTTATTTTCAAATAATTATGGTACAAGCTCAGTTAGGGATATAATAATATAAAAATAAATTATTAAATTTTTTAAATCGATATAATATTGTTAATAATAAAATTGAAGAGACGAGTTATATAGGACGGTATCCCTAACCTTAAATTAATATAATTTAAATAAAAAATAAATAAAAGGATTTGAAATGTTTCTACTGGAGAAATTCGAAAATTTTTAGTGGTAACTTTTATGCATCTGTTGTAAAAATTATAATGAATAATTAAAATATTTGGGTTTTTATTTCTTATTAAAAACAAACCATAAAATTATAGTATACTATTCCAATGTGTTACACTTACATAAAGAAATTCAAAACAAAATAGTTTTGAATAATATTATTTATACTAAGCCAGAAAATTCCAATAGAAACACATAATTGGCTTGTCAAGAAAAATACATTTATCGACAGTGACAACTCACTTAAAATTTATATTTTTAAAATTATTATTACTCAGGATACAGTACGAATGTTTACTCAGTAAATTAAAAGCATATATTTTACCTACAAACTATTCAGTTGTCATATGTAAAAGATAGGTTTTAAGAAACACATAGGTTCTGAGTTATATGAAATAAAAATACTTATAAATACTGGAGTACCCCAGAGTACTATTCATGTCAACATATGAGGTGGTGAAAGGAATAGAAATGTAAGTAAGGATAATGTTATTTTTAGAAACAAGGTCTTTCAGTTAAAGTGCTGTTGACAAAGTTGTGCTATTTACCAAGTGTTATAATTTAAATGAGATATTTTGGAGGAGAAAGCGATATCTCTGAGATGCACCGATTTGTCTTCAAAGATGTTACAGATTAGCTAATATTAAGTGCTGATACTAACATTTTTAATTTTATTTTTTTGGAAGAAATTACAATATTATAATATTACTTAAAAGTATAAATCACTTAATAGTTGTTCACTCGTCAACCACATTCCCTGTTCAACCACATTGTTTACTCTCAACCACATTGTTCCGTCAATCACATTCCCTTCATTATCGTTCAGTGATTCATGGTCTTTAACGTTGTCAGTAGATTTCTAAAATAGCCGTGGTGGATATGTGGTATGAAGGAAATTAGTTGATTTTAATGTACGTAAAGGTAACAGTGTAAAATCATTTTTTTTTGTTTTTAGTGATTTTGATTGCTTATCCTCTCTTCTTGATGAAAACTAAAATGACATTTATTTGAGAATATTTTTTAAGTATTAGTTTTCGTGTTCAAATAGTTATGTTCCTGGAAAATATAGCCTGGAAAACACTTAGACATTTAGAGCTGCTAAAACCACTAAGTTATACCGGAAATAAAAAATAAAAAAAAAAAAAAAAAGGAATAACTGAAAATAAGGTATTTGTCCAATAACCGCCATCTTTAAAGACGATGACCTGGGTGAGGGGTAGTGGGAAAAGTGGTGTAAATCTGACTTATTCCTTAAGCATAATAACGATTTCCTTTGTATAGCATAAAAATGTTGCTATGCTGCTTATAAGATGGTTATGAGCTGCACCATTGTTTCTTCTAATAGGTCAATTATTTTCACTACAGACTAACTCTCAAGGATCGATTCTACACCTAAATTAAGAAATGAAAAATAGTCCATTATTCTAGTCTTTATTATTATTCTTGAACAATTACAATTTTATAATAATATTTATTGGCCACACAATATAATATTATTATAATATTTATAACAGTGTGGCAACACCTAATTATAAGTTATATATACATATATAAAAATAGATTAATTAAAAAAACTAACTGACTAATTAAAAACAAAACAAAAAGTTAATTACATAATATCTGTACTATTATAATAATACGTCAGATTGGTGAAGCAAAAGTTAGTGAGATATAAGGGATTTAAACGAGGAAAGGGTTGGTACATGACGTATGTTAGAGGGAATGGAGTCCCAGAGATATGCAACTCGGGTAAAAAACGATTTATCAAACGTAGCAAACAACACGTTATAGTAAACAATACGTTAAAAACGTATCAGTTCGGTGAGGTGGAGGGTAAATGTCATTGGACAGAGAATTCGAATTGCAGGTTTTATAGGATATAGGAGGTGCGTTGAGTACTAATTGCTTGGAATAAAAAGGAGAATAGGAAATGCTGGCATCGGAAGGATGGATAGATCCCGAAAATAAATCGTATTGCGCAATTCATAAGACATTTAAGTTTAGATTCGAGATTACTTGAGAGTCCACCATATATCAAGCAGCCATAGTCAAAGTGGAGGAAAACAAGAGAGGAAACTAAGAGTTGACGGGTTTTAAGTGGAAGGAGATAACGGATTATATTGAATTGCTTTAAGGTAGCTATGTTTTGACGGGAAATTTGAGCAATGTGTGGTTTCCAGGATAAAGTTTGATCAGAAGTGATACCAAGATTTTTGATTGACGTAGTTAATTATGACAAAAAAAAATCTCTATTAACCTATCTGACTTTTTACCGTTTTGTAGGACATTGAAATATATACATATTTATTCTCGTTTTATTCTTTTGTTTTACGTTAAAATCGCTCTATATCTTTTAAAATTGATGTTTTTAGAAAACTGTTGATATCATTGGAAGGGCCGAGAAATTTCTTATCAGATTTCTTATATTCAAAAATTGTTTGGTTGTAAGCATAGGGCTTTAAAATATAATTATTTATGAATAATGTGTATAATAGCCATGGATTATTTTTGGTCGGATTTAAAAAGCATAGGGCTTAGGTCTCAAAAAGATTAGACTTAAGAACAAACTTGTTCAATGTCCACATCTTATTATTAGGTTATATGAAAGATCATTTGTGGAAGAGATAGGAGGATTTAGTGTAAACAAAAAATGAAAAAAAAAAGTTTAATTTAATATGAAACTGTTAAAAATCGTATTATGACTAATGAATACTTTTCTGACAAAAATGAGATGGTAGAATCAATTGGCCACTGAATTCTTCCGGTTTTCATCCGTTAAGTCGTGTGTGTATATATTGTTAGGTTATTTCCTTTAAGCTAATATATTTACAGTTATGTTCAAATAGCAGAAAGCCAGTTTCCATAACACTAAAAATTGTTTTAATAATTATAAATATTGTTTTAAAAATTAACGCTTCTGACGTAAGTTTTAATTTCTGAAACAGCATAAAACATTAATTGAAAAATAAAACTTCTAAGCAGAAATTGAACTAATCTTAAATAAAAAACATCATTTACTTTTTTTCAAATATATTACTTTGTTTTGTTTCAGAGATTACAGGAATAATACGGAGTAAAAAAGGATGTTATGCAATTTTATACCATTTGTTAACACTAAAAATAAAACATAAGAAATATATAAAGTTAAATTTTAACGAAAAATATTACAAAGCAATCTAAATAACAGTTATGATACTTGGCATATTAAACATTCCTTAGATATCCTCTAATTGTTTCTTCTTTACTTTATTTTTCCTACTTTATCTTCCTCAAATTCACCCACTAGTAGACACTTGAATATAGTTATATTATATTAATTTATTATTTAAGTTTTAAATTAATTCAAACCATGGCGTTATATATATTATTAGAACAAGTGGACATCACGTTAAGAACAGTTAATATTATACAAAAATTAATCATATTAATACATAAAGGAATTCAATTTAACAAGAAATTTATTGATGGATTGTAAACATATATTAATTTATTAAAAAAATTATTCATGGCACAATATAAAAATTACACCCTCCTGTACATATGGAATATAATAAAGAAACGATATAATTTTATATTACATTTTTATTTTCATATTCATAGCAATGTCTTCATTTTGTTCATGGGAACAAATGTTTGACATTTCCATTATCTCCCAAGAAACAAAAATATCTAATAGAAGCAATGAAGGAAAATTAGCCACATGAATGGGCCAGGACGTCTTGGATCGATATTGAGTTACCATTTCAGTCATCTTGTCGATTACTTGTTAAAGGGAGTCGAGCGTGTTCTTCCTAATCGGCAATATTTCTCAATTTCTGAGGTGGTCGCTCCGAATCATTGCGATATCAGCCAAAACAGTATCCACTTGAAAAGAGAGTAAACAAAAATATTCCGTAAATTTAGTTTTATATTTCTTCCTAGCTTATCTATAGTATCTATAATATAATATTATCCTACCTCTATCATATCCCTTGTTCTGGCTTTCTGCATCTAGATGCGGGCACATTGTTATTTTCCATGTTTCGTCCACACTTTTTAAGGGAATTAATCAGTCATCCTAAAATTTCCTAGACCATTTAGAAAGAGGATAATTAAAAATAAACTAAATCAACGAATTTGCAGGCTTTTATCGACGAAATTATATTCTTCTGTTAAGTATGATATAATTTAAAAAAGGGTTAAAAAATAACTAGCTCATCTATTCAGTTTCTAAAATAGTTAAACTATATAACGGATTAATTTGATAATATATTATATTTATGGCTTAGTTAAAATCATATGGTGGTTCTTATTAAAAGAGTGTCCCGCAAAATCCTAGGCAATATTTAAAGTGATAGTAGACCTCAAGTGCTACAAAAAAGTATATGCTGGCTATGGTCTGATTCTTCACAAAATTAGAGAAAATTTATATCTATCTTTTTAAAGCAAGTTCCGTTTTTTACTGAATTGGAAGTGAATACCCAAAAATCACTACATGTAATTAAGATCCAACTATATAATCATAAAGTAGGTAAAGTCCCCTTTAAAAAATATGGTTTGGCTGGACTAAATCTATCGTAAGGAATTTACGATTGATGGGCTTACCTCTGTGGACAGACCAATAAGCCTCTAATTTTTATAAATCACACTTTAATTATGAATGTTTTTCTTAGTTTTCTATAGGGTTAAAGAAAGTCTACTCCTGAAAAACTTTTACATTTAATAACTCTTAATTTCTTATAAATGAAGTCGAGGTTTCTTATGGGATTAGTCAAGATTCGGCTAGGGCCGCCGTTGGATGAGCAGCGGGTGAGTCCCTCTCACTCAGTTCTTCATGTGTTTAATTTTTACCAGTAATAGTAATACATGAATAATGGCTTACTACGAGAACACTATATTAATACTTATAAATAATATATTAATAATCATAATTAGTAACATCCATCTTTATAAATTAGGCTGCATTTTCGAAGTATGATAAAAATATGTGATATTATTTATGGCCTGGATTAGGCTCTCGATTTATCCAATTTTTATATATTAGGTTTTCCTAAGATGACTGCTTTAGGTCTGATATACAAGGTTTTGATGAGGCTCATTGGCATAAGGCAGTGATTGTCGGTGTTGTGGGCATCAAATATTGCAGTTCTCTAAGTCCTATCAAAATTGGTTTAATTTCAGCACGTGTTGTAGTGATAAGCTCTCTCCAGTTGATGGGTCCTTTACAGGCTGTTGATGTGAGATGTGCTATATGATCTGTATTTATGGGATCTTGTCATTTTCTGTATCAATGATGCCTGAATTGGAGAAACGATGATTATTTAGTTAGCTTCTGGTTTTTGAGAAGCTTAATAGTATATTTTTATAATAGTATATACAATCATAACTTAAATCGCAAAATATACAAATCTATATTTGTACTTTTATTGTATATGTATA